>NW_026999560.1:0-66999 GCF_037126465.1 Ornithodoros turicata | reverse complement strand
GAACCGCGGACCTCCCAGTCTCCAAGCGCACGCGTTACCGCTGCGCCACCGGAGCTGGTCACGATTTTCATGTTCCCACCACAGTGGCATTCCGTCATCCAAAGCAGACGAAAAATCAGGAGGCGTGGCCTTTCTGTGGCATCTAATTGGTCGCCAGTATATCGTTCTCGGCAGTTCTCGCCAACGTCGTGAAAGAAGTTCGGCATGGCAGTTTTTCGGCACGACGTCTCTCCTCTCCCGACTCCGGAAATGCGCTTCTAGTTCCACAGCCGGCTGACGACGCCGCGTCGGGCGTCGCCAAGTGAGAACTGGCCTTAATCCGTCGACTAAGTACGCCGTTGGAGATAACGACAGGGCGATAGCGCGCCAGAAGACTACTGCAGCGCCACCATGCGCCATCAGCCGCCAAAACGTGTTTAATAAAAACATTGCGCGAGATCCACGCAGAATGTATCCGTTGGTGTCGCTATCCCATGGGTTTTCAATTACCGTACACCATCGTTATAAGTCGTACGTTACGCAGTATACATTCAATGTAGATTTTTCTTTTTTTCTCGTGCCGGGTAAGCCTTGAGTGACTAAGTAACCATCCCGGCCCTCCCACTGCATTTCTTCGAGCCGCAACGGGAAGAGTTTTTTTTTACGTAAATACCATACAAGTGCATAGAGTCAACCCTCCATTCGTCAATCGCGTTTCTCGGAAAATCGTTCGTACAATGTCGCGCTGTAGTTCCGAATCGAGAATGCATTCGAGCAATGCATACACGACTTATCCTTGTTATGTGTTAGCTCCGTGACTTCCTTGAGCTCCGTCTCTCTTTTCGCTAGAGGAGCAGGAATCACTGCGTCAGTGGTCTAATCGGTAGATATGCGTCAAGTATGGGCGCGTTGCTATAAGGAACCTCGTGTTTTCAGCGAGGGATGAGGATAATGCAAATAGTGTAAATAATCGCAACCATTTGGTTCTTCCGTCGAATTTCGCCTGATATGTGTACATTCGAATGGCTGCTAGATTGTACATATTTTTTAGCATATTTTTACATACTTATAACGCTAGTTTGCACGCACAGCATCTAGGTTGTTACTCTGTTAGATAAAAGTGAAGCGTAATCAGGGTAGTTGCTTGCGTAATTAGATAATTACGTTAATAAAATATTCTGAAAAAGTAGTGTCCATTTTGTTCCAACAACCTGTAGTTGTATAGTTGCAATATATTTTTATTTAGGTATTTCCGCGGGAGCGCCGCGAAGCAACTGTGGCTATGAGCAGCGTACAGATGTGGACAGATGGAGAGAGGACAGCAGGAAGGGGGTTAGTACGTGTCTTGGGCCGACTTCAGGGGGAACTGGGCCGACATTCGTCTGGAAAGTCTTCGTAAAACGCAGGGAGAACATCAGGCAGCACAGCCGGTGAGGGGGTTCGAACCCGTGTCACGTCCCAGTCTGGGCGTGGAAAGTGATCATCTTAACCCTCTGTGCCACCTGAGCTGGCTGCAATATATTGATCTGTATATATTTTGAGGGAGTAACTTACAACCACGACGATGAACCATTGAAGAGGTTAGCCAGCTGTAGGACTCGAACTCACATCTTCTGGATTACCGAGTGTGTTCGAGTCCCACAGCTGGCTATCCTCTGATGTGGCTTCCATCTTTCTCGTTAATTTCTTAGGCAATTTGAGACTTTGTATCTATTTGTCCTCTCTGTGTTGTTCCAGCCTCAGAACATCAGTTCTTTCACGTTACAACCACAATTAAGTGAGAATGTCTTATCACTGGACCAGCCTCAGACGTCCCCATGGCGTTCTTTAGACGGTCGTTACTGCGCAAACTACCTTTTCTTGTTTTGAAGGAGTATGTTCGCACTCAACCGGTTTGAGCTTACTCGAGAAAACACCGAGAAAATACAACTGCTTATCACAAACGCGCATTAGATGCACTGGCAATTACGACGATCGACACTACGAGTGCTACAATAAACATTTATTTTGAGAGTTGTTTGTACCCGGACCTCGTTCCAGTTATACTGTATGTAACTGAAACGGAACTAAGTGCCTTAATTAATTTATTTATTTAAGCACGTTAAAGGCCCCCAGAGGGTATTACATAACGGAGTGGTGAGTAGCACACGAGAAAAGTACAATGGCAAAACCTAACGAAACTGTTACAAAAAAGTGAAAAGAAAATGCAATATCAAGTTAACAAGGGAACAAGGCCAGATGTACCATGGGAAAAACATGTATGAATATGAAGAATTGGTTTGGAGGAGAGCGCACTCTTAAAACTGAACTTCACCGCATAGCATGCCCCTAGCCAACCGTAATAGCGAAATATCGTTATCTGCCCTAATTTGTTGAAAACGGGAGGCGTACGCCTTTTTTGTGACAATTATGAACCGCGTAAGTGTCACAGAAAAGGCGTACGCCTCTTGTTTTCAGCAAATCAGGATTGATAGCGATATCAATGGGGATGATGGGTGGATAGGGGCATGCTATGCGGAGAAGTTCATTTTTAAGAGTGCGACCTTAAAACCAGCCGTGTCGTGTGTACGACCTACATGTTCAGATTCCAATCACCAGTTCTTTTACAAAAGAATGATTTTAGAAAGGAAGTGATATTATAATGAGGAAGCTTAATCACATGGATGTTGTCCGGACGAGATGAAATGTAGTTAGCAGGGACTAGGAGACGATCGCGAGTGTTTGTGTTGTGATACATTTTATGGAAGAGACACAGCCTGGCTATCAACCGTCTTGACGAGAGAAGATCAACGTCAAGGTTTTCAACGTGAAACACTCGCGTCTCTGGAATAGTTGGATGTAATGAAGCGCATCGCCCTGTTTGCAACTGATTCTAGATAATGCTTGAATGAAGTACTCTTGATGGGGATCCCATATGGCCGATGCGAATTCGAGTTTGGGCAGCACGAATGCACGATATGAAAGCAGTTTTACATGATGTGGTGCAAGCACAACATGCCTTCGAAGACTTAATTTGGTAACTGTAAAGATAACTCTAAAAATAGCACACCATAATTGGTCACATATTGGTCCAAGATTGGTAGCCAATACAAGTAACGTTCGTCCAGCAACAAAGGTCTGGTAATACGCCAATGAAATTGCCGATATTGGTACAATATTGCAAGCCCGTAGTGAGCCAATGAAGAATACGAATGCTCTGTAGCTATAGTAACTGCCACTCTGGTGTAGTTATAGTTGGTTTGAATGGCAGCACGACATCGGGAAGGCATCACAGTACAACCCATTATTTTTTCTTTTATTTTTGCTTTTTTCTTATATTTATCTTTGTAGATACTGAAACTCTGCCATGAGTGGCACTCGGTGGTGAGATAGTAGGATCTCGCTCGGTCTGGGATTCGAGTAGTCCTACAGAACTACCCATCACTGAGAACATATCGACTGAAAAAGTCAGAAATAGTTGTTGCCAGAATACTTCGTGGGACTGCGAGTTAAATTTTAGCGACCCTATCCTGGTTCTACCCCATCACAGTACAACCCATTATTTTTTCTTTTATTTTTACTTTTTTCTTATATTTATCTTTGTAGATACTGAAACTCTGCCATGAGTGGCACTCGGTGGTGAGATAGTAGGATCTCGCTCGGTCTGGGATTCGAGTAGTCCTACAGAACTACCCATCACTGAGAACATATCGACTGAAAAAGTCAGAAATAGTTGTTGCCAGAATACTTCGTGGGACTGCGAGTTAAATTTTAGCGACCCTATCCTGGTTTTTCCCTTAGACATCACGAGATTTCGGAATATTAAAATATAACCATCGGTTGAAAGCTGGCTACATTGGCACTTTGGTTTGACGGCATACCAGTGCAACGCCAACGAAGCGACATCGTTCATTACGCAATTCGAGAACGTAATTTTATGGGCGACATTGCTTCAAACCTCAATAACAATAACATGCTGGTCATATTCATTTTCGTGTATTTACGGTTAAGCCAAGATAACACCACTTATAGCTCTTCATTGGCTTGATTGGCCCTCATTAGGCTCATTGAAGCCGGGACAGTGCCAATATTGGACCAATATTGCGTGCTGCTCGGGTAGTTAGAATCCGCAAGAGCACTCGCAATAACAACTTAAGCACACATTCTGAGCTTTCACAAGCCGGCCATAACTATAACTTGTGTCCCCTCGAAACATGTGTCCGTGTCTGCGCCCCAGGACAATCCTGTGCTGTGTGCGAGCCCCTAATCCTGCATCTCGTTCATGATGATGATGAAGAACAGAAGAACGGCCCAGAAGAAGAACAGTCTCTGTTCGAAATATGGGCGGCTCTCCTCCTGGGACACTTCCCTTCGTATTTCTTTACTGGATTTTTTTTCCCTTCTGCATTTCTTGATGACATCTAATTGGACACATTACTTCCAAGGACAACTGCATGTAATCATTTAATCACCCGCACATAAATCCAATTTGTGACGGGTATTTTTGGATCAGTCGTGGTTTCTTTATACAAACCTTGATTACGTCAAGGTAATATATCTCGTAATCTGTAACTACACTGTAATCTGCAATCATAGCTGGCAAAGCAATTTGAAACCCGTACATTTATTCGGTCGTAATAAAAGTACGATGTCAGATGTGTTTTGCTCGACAATAGTTACTTTACACAACTATGCAGTGAAGTGAGCGAGAGTTCCAAAATAATTGGAATTAAGCCTTCTCCAAGTGTGCGAAAAACACTGTTTTATTTACATTCTTTGACATTTGGGTATATACATTTGACAGCAAGGGCGGTAAACATAGGACCCATAGAGCGCCTTCTCTATACTGTGGAATGCCTGTCGGATTGCGATCACGGCGAGTTCCAGCCCTCTCCCAAACCTCCTCGCACCTACGCCAACACTCTCCGCATGGGGCGCCACAGGCTGACACTTCCTTCCTTGACATTCGGCCGTCGGGTACTAGCGTTTGTGTCGTCTGTATGCCGTGCTAAATCCAGAAAAATCGTGTCTGTGTGTTTGCTCTACGAAGTTATTTTCACTTGTGGATGCTACCGCGGGAAAAAGGCGAGAATGTGGTACTGCCTCGTGCCGTTCTGGACTTCGAGCGCGAAGAAGAAGGAGCCCGGCGTCTCGTTTCACGAGGTGCCCGCTGATGTCGAGCTACGAAGCAAGTGGCTAAAGGTCATATCGCGTAAGAACTGGGTGCCGAACTCTACGTCGAACTATTCTGTAGTATGTAGCAAACATTTTGCAGCAAGTGACTTCAAGGAAAACACCAAAACCCGCCAGCTAAAGTAAGGAGCCTTCCCTTCGATTTTCCCTGGATATCCTGCATATCTGCAACCGGTTCCACATGTTGAACGTGATGACAAGAGCATCAGGAAGCGAAAGCGTGTTCCGTCTACTACAGACGCACGTTGCACTAAGCCCGGCCCACTTGTGAGTGACACAGCACGAAATGACTTTTGCAGTGAACAGCTGGAGAGAACGCCTGTCAGTGCAGTGAACAGTAATCCGACGACCACTGTCACGGCGACTCCGATTTCAGCCATTGAAGCAAACAGAGTGCAAAAGGACGACTTCTCCAGTGAGCTGGAGGGGACAATGCCTGCCAGTGCGCCAGCCAGTGATCAGGCAACCAGTCTCATGACAACTCTGCCCACTGAAACAGAAACCAGATTTGCCCCTCAGAAGAGCAAATTTGCTGAGGTACCCCATTCCACGTCAGCGGGTGCTGGCGGCAGCAGCGCTGGGTGTGAACTCCAGTCACCTCACGCATTGAGAGCTTTTGGCACACAGGCTTCGTCACTTTATACGTCAACCTCATATTTTGACAGGAAAAGGCTGCTCCAGAAAGAAAGAAATCTACGAGCCCACATTCAGCACCTTGAACAAACCGTGGACAAATATAAGTCGGAGCTGAGGAAGTTAAAGGAGGACTGCTATGTCAGCTCGTTTCTCAGTGTCGTGAATGATGCTGCAGACAAGAATGTTCGTGCTACCCTCCTTCTAGACCAAGTTGTGAATTACAGCAAAAAGCGGCCAACTTGGTCAGAAACAACTGTGCGTCACTGTGTCATTCTAAGAACCTTGACATCCAAAGGCTACGAATATATAAGAGACGAACTCTTCAAGATGCCATCGAGGACAACATTACAGAAGTACACAGGGACTACATATGGTGAAATCGTTTTTAGCCCCTTGGTCCAAAGCAGATTACAAGCCGAAGTACAAAGTTTGACATCAACACAGTCAAAAATGTGTAGCCTTGTTGTTGATGAGATGCGGATAAAAGAAAAGTTGGAGTACCACAAGCAGTGTGACACTTTTCTGGGTGATGTGGACATGAGCACGGACTTGGCACACATCCACAGATCCACTGACGACAGCCTTGCCAATTCTCTTTTGTGCTTCCTGCTGTGTGGCTTATCCACAAAATTCAAGATTCTGGTGGGGTATTTCTTTACCCGCGGCTGTAGTGGCGCGCAGCTAGCAGAAACAACAACTCATGTGATAAAGAAAGTGGAAGAGTGTGGATTCGAAGTCGTGCGACTAGTATCGGACAATCATAAGGTAAATGTCAACGCCATGGACATCTTGTCTGGTGGGCGTGCGAGGCACAGTGTTCCCCATCCAGTTGATGCAAGTCGAAAACTGTTTCTAGCGTTCGACCAGAGTCATATAATCAAGAACGTACGCTCCCAGATGCTTTCCAAAGACTTCGGTGCAAATGGACAGATATCCTCACAGTACATCAAGGAACTATAGAAAACGCAGAAACAGTCAATCGTCAAGCCAGTGAGATTTTTAACGAGAAAACATCTGTATCCTTCCAACATAGAAAAGATGAATGTCCGGACAGCTGTGCAGATATTGTCCTCACAAGTGACGGCTGCACTAAGCTATATGAAAGACCAGGCTGGGCACACCTGTGACGTACTCTTTTCATCTGCTGGGCCAACCATTAAATTTATGAAAATCATGTGCAGGTGGTTCGTGCTTCAGGACGTGAGCAACTGCACCCAGAACATCCACCAAAAATACCCAGATACAAAAGAGTTCAGGGATGTGAACGACCCAAGGTTGTTGTGGTTGGAGACCACATTTCTTGATTATGTGGAAAAGCTGAGGTGTGAAAGTTCACAAAACAATTTCTTCACCAAAGAGACACACCATGCTCTGGTATTTACAACACTTTCCAATGTAAGCTGCATCCGTTTCCTCCTGACTCAGAAGCACTTCGCCTTCGTGCTAACAAGAAAATTTTCGAGTGACCCGATAGAAGCTCTGTTTGGATTTCTACGTCGCACAGCTGGGTGCAATGATGCCATGGATGTAAAGACGGTACTCTGTGGAATTGAGAAAAAGCTAAAAGCTGGAATTGTGACATCTTCTGAAGAGAGTAATGTGAAGAGCTCTGAGAGTTTTCATAGCACAACAACGGTCTCATACTGCAGCAGCAGAACCAGCACACCACAGGACTTCAGCAAGCACCTGCATGACGCTAAGGAAATGCTGAGGGAGCTGGCTTTTTCAACTGTGCCCTATCTCCCTAATCCCACTGTTGCCAGTATCGCCTATATAGGCGGTTATGTTGCTCGTGTCATCTCCGAAAAACTTCCCTGTGAGAACTGTATTGCACTAATGCAAAAGCCGAATGCAAATGCTGCTGTAGACGGGCTGATTGCTCACCAAGACAGAGGAGGCCTACTGTACCCCACTCAAGAGCTCGTCCGTGTTCTAATGGGCCTGAAACGATACACGGACATTCTCCTACAACGTAGGAAAAAAATCGAGAAACCTCTATTAACTGGAGTCAGAAATGCAGTCGACGTGCTCATGGATCTCCCAGTCCTCATGTGCGAGAACAGAGACAAAGACCACAGGAAGATTCTTCTTGAGATGCTGTGCACGAAATTTATGCGCCCTCTTATGTCAAACTACGCGATTGACTTCACAGACAGAAGCAGTATCGTCAAAATGTATACGCACAAACCACTTTCGCGCAAGCCCTTGAAGCTCTGAGGCTGAAGTGCAGTCATGCTCGATTTGGTCGCATTAAAATTGTTTTGGTTGCTTTGTTTTGGAATTCTTTAGGAACTGTCATGCCTAATTTACTTGCATGCGCAGTCTAATATCACGATGTGTTTGCATGAGCCATGCTTGGATGCGTTTGCCGTACGCGCTGGGCGGACAAAGTCGAGCGAGTGTCGGAGCACGTCGCCATCTGTCGGGGCTGCCGTCGTTCTCCTTTCTTCCGCGCATGCTCAGATGGGCGCACGCGGGGAAGCGACAGGCATTCCAGTATAGAGGAGGCGCTGACCCATATATCTCCAGTGTTGAAGCGTCCCCACCCTGCTAGATGGATTCAACTTCACACATTTTTCGAGCAACGATGACAAGCCATAATCACCCTAAAAGGTATAACACTGAACAACTTTTTTTAAAAGTACTCATGCTCAATGATGCTCAATCGCTGTAGTAGAGTTATTAAAGGTGAGATACTTTATATAAACCTATTCACATGTAGCTGTACGCTAATACTTCGGTATACCGTAGCCAATCATATAACTAGCACATTATAGGAATAAACTAATTTTTTTACACATTTTCTGACCACACTATGAACGTACTACGGAACGGTGCTTTGTAACATAAGGAACAAGAAGAACAAAAAAACGCTTTATCCACAGCCACCACAAAAGTGATGTTTTGTTTCATTTTTGACACTGGATGAATATTTGTGCTTTCTCGGATGAAGGCAAGGTCTCAGTATACTGTGTTGAAAGCTCTATTAAAACTGCGATATCGTCTTCAGAGCTCGTGTCAACTGACAACTCGGTGCCACTTGGTACTTAACCACGACCGTTGCCAATCGTCAGCGTCGTGAACGAAAGTCACTCAAGCGAGTCCATTTCTGAAGGAAGCTAACTAATTCGGGATCTTTGCTACTTTGGAGGGCTCCTTGACCTCCTTTACGGTGCTTAACAGAAACATTTGTATGAGGAAGCAAGACAGAAATATAACTTAGGTCTCGAGATCTCTCAGTCTCTTCTCTCAGGATTGGATCACTCCTTGCATAAGACCGTCTAACATCGTCGAGTGTTTCACGAAAACACTCATCTACTGCACTGACATTTGAGTGGAGAACCATAAGTTTCAGACAAAACATAGTTTTCATACTGATATCGTCATTCCAAAATGACAGCGGGCGAGGCCTCAATAAACTCGCAGCGTCATGATCACAAGAATATGGCAATAATGTCACCAGCTCTTCTCTCATATAAATTAGTGCACAGATTCGCGTTGGTGATTGGCCTCTCTCATTAGGACAGTTTATAAGAGAGTGCGGGATGAGGCATCTCAGAACATTCATATTCCTTTTTATCGCGGAACGAGCGCAGCATGTGAAACCGCCCACGTCGCGCGTATTAGGGAACGAGTGCGGAAGAAGGAAGTTCACGATATCAACGGCACCACCTTCACAGGCCCAGTGAAAAGGTGTCCATCCATCCTCGTCACGGGAACTCATTCTTGAGCGGAGTAATAATAACTTTACAACGTCCAGCTGTCCATTCCTGACACAGACATGCATGGGTGTCTTTCGACGCACATTGATCACATCCACTGATGTATAAAAAGGAATGAGAAGCTTCACCACATTTGTGTTTCCCCTCCACGCACTCAAGTGCAATGCAGTGTTCTCTTGTTTATCTGTAAAGCACACGGATGAAGGGGAGAGGTGAAGTTCCACAGCTTCCACATTACCTTCCTCTGCTTCTCTGAGCAACTCCGTATTGTCATCGTCGTCGATCATTTCCGTGTCGACATCGTCAATGTGGGGATCATCGATGTTATTCATGTTCGACCATCCCCGATATAAGGTAACAATGTCGTCACTTTCTTCGCTCCACTCTACATAATCCTGCTCACTGAGATTTAGACGTTCTTCTGTTATCTCGGGTAGCTTGTCCTTGGCCACATCATGTAGCAGTTTACGGCTACAAGGATCACCAGCGATGACATCTAAGTGGAGGAAGAGAAGTTTCAGACACCAAATTTCTTCTTGGAAATCCTCATTCAGAGCCACATCCACCGAGCTTCTGCTGATACTCTGTGCATGCCTAGGGTCACTGTGTCGCAAATAAGGCCACAGACTTTGCATAGCTTTCCTTCCACAACCTTCCGCCCAGACGTATAACGGTGATGAGCCGAACGTTTCAGGCGAGTTTACGAGCGAGTGTGGGATGAGGCACCTCACAACATTGGACTGCGAACTCTTCCCATATTTCCAACTTGTCCTAGCAACGTCTAAGCACGTTTCTCCTTCGTCGTTAAGCATGTCCGCATTTGTGTGGGGTAGAAGAAACATCAAAGCTTTAAGGGACTGAGAGTCAGAAGCCACATGAAGCGTTGTCTTCAGTCTCAAGTGATGTGCGTCATATGTCCGAGTGCGAAGGAGTAACAACTTCATGGCCTCCAAATCATCTCTCTCCGCACATATATCCATCGGAGCGTGTTGCTCATAATCGAGAACATTCACTGAGGGATAACGAGGAAGAAGTAGCCTCACTGTCTCTGTATCTTCAGCCAAGTGCAAAGGAGTTTGAAAGTATCTGTTTACATTGTTAGCGGATAAATGTGCGAGGTAAAACTGTGTTGTCTCCAGATTTCCTTCTTTCGCACTAATGTGCAACATTGTGTTTCTATCCTTATCAACAATTCCCATATCGCAATAAGGAAGGAGCATTTTGCAAACAACCTCAGACTTTGCGTAAAAAGGAACAGTCCTATTGTCACAGTACCTGATATCATCGAGATCTTCAATTGCCTGAGGCTCTGCAGAATATCTCAAGCTTCGTTCCTTGCGTGATTCTAATTGGTCCATGGTGTCTCTGTCTAGATCTACTGTACTCACTTTCGGGGACACATAGCTCAGGTAGACGTCTAAAACGCTTCGTAGGTCGTAAATCACAGCCGTGAATATTGCTCGTTCAAGAAAATGTCTCTTTTGCTCGAAGGTTCCACATGTGTGCAGATTTTCGGTAGAACGTTTCACTGCTTCCTCACTGCATCGAGCGCATAATACGTTGAGTCTCTGTCTCACAGGTGAAGTCTCAGTCAGAGAAGGTACCCACCACATTCCATGGTGTTTTTCCTCCCATGGAGACCACAGCTCCGCGTACCCAAACGGTGACATTTGAAATAAATCCATCTTGATTAGTTCATCATCCATTGGAAGCCTCTTCAATGTTGCTTGATCAGAATGCAAGGCTGCTACGTGCAATGGCGTCCTTTTGAGCTCATCCACCTTCAATATGTCCTCTCTTTGGATAACGTGTTGCTCAAAATATGAAGCGTCGTTGTTCATCACAGCTAAGTGAAGTGGATGGGACGCCGACGCCAGTTCATCGAACAACATCATTACAACCTCGTACTCTTCTTTACAATACAATGCGACAACGTTTTCCCTAAACCTGGATTTTTTTCTTCTTTTTGCCCTTTCCAACAGGTAGTGAGCTGCGAAAAATTCAGCGAAGGTCTTATGAACGAACTGGGGAATTCGTCGATCGTTAATTCTATTCACAAAACCTTCTTTGAAAGAATCAACGCCGGTGATGAAACTTCCTTCGGGATCTAACTGGTCTAATTCGTCTTCATTCAATAATATTTCCAAGGTATCCTGAGGAAATATACACTTCATAGCCAGGAGACCATGGTTTACGTAGAATGGAGACTTCGCGTCATGGTTGTCCCCTCGCACAGCACTTCGGTAGATGTCTTCCTTCACCTTCTCTTTTCGGTGCACAAGGTGTTCGTACTCGACAAACGTCTTGTAGATGTGTACAGTGTATATACTGCTCCCACCGGAAATGTCAACAATTTTGAGCAATGAAGAGTAATCGTCCGACTTGGTAATTTCCCCGCTCTCCATCTCAGCCATCATACGAAGTAGGAGAGGGGTTTCTAGGATTGTCTTGTTTTTCTCCTTCAATGTCGCGTACAGTTGCTGGATTTTTTGCACAAATGCCTCATTGCTGGTCGCTGGAGTTTCTCTTTGGGCCCTATATCTTGTGAGGAATTCATTCTGGTTTTCATCAGAAAAAGGAACGAGATCATATGACACTGTGTGCAAGGCATCTTGTACATAAGGTTTAAACACAGTGCGAGTAAAAAGGTACAGCTTGTAAACTTTTCTGTTAGCTAGAAACGATATAAGTTCCAACACATACTTGCGACATTTCTCATTGACTTGATCGAAGCCATCCAAGGTGACAACGACCTCGAAAGGGCTACCATTCTTCAAGCTTTCTTCGAACAAAACGAACTCCAGACCACCTCTTTGTACTTGGCACAGATCCGCTAGACTAGGCGACGCAGTTTTAACCGATGCCATTCTCTGAAGAAGGTCGACGTAGAGCACCCACCGCTTCTTGTCTTGAGTTTTTAACTGTGTACACAACCGAGATGCCAACACACTCTTTCCCATACCAGGTGCGCCAGAGACTATGACAACCTTCTCGTTTACGTTTAACAAGGCGTCCTCGGTGTAACTCTCACTTCCCGTCATTGGAAGGTGACTGAGACGACCATTCGATTTCGTCCACAAGAGTCTATTACGTGATTCGTTGAACTTTAGCAGGTGCACTACTTTGTTTCGGAAATGACCATCTTCCAGGAGAGCTTCGTAGTCACGTGGCTCTTGGAGGAGTACGAATTTCTCGAACTTCGTTAATTCCTCCTTGGCCTTTGCCATACAACCGTGAGGTAGAAGTGTTGCGACCTGATTGTGTGGACAGCCCAGAAATGCGAATGCCTCACTGTCGTCTTTTAGATTGCATTCTTTCAAGTTAATTTCCACGGCTTTTCTACACTCCCTTTCCACATAATAGTTCTGAACACGTTCTTCTAGTTCATGAAGAGGAGGTCCCAGGTCAATGTTCCCCGACTCACATAGCTTTAGGAAAACGGCAGTGTCAACGCGACGTAATAAGGTATCTATAGTCGTTGCGTCCGAAAACGTAGAAACATCTTGGCCCTGAAGTTTTAGGTGGGAATTTTCGAAAACTCGTTTTTTGCAGCTTAATGTGACGTGCTCAAAGCTTGCTTCGTCGATCCTGTGAACTTTGTGCCTCTCGCCAAAGAATGCATCTTCTTGCACTTGTTTCATCATGTAGTCTTTGCCACTGTCTTCCACGAGCAAGATGACTTTTGATCCCGTGACACAGGATACTTCACTGAAAAGCTTAATCATCTTTGTGACTTTTCTGTTTTGTTGGACCGTTACAAGCGCAAAAGCATATTTGTAGTCTAGTAACACATCCTCCAGTGCGGAGTCCAGCTGTTTTGCATCGAAAAACATGTACGGAAGTCCCGTAGATCGCACAGCGTTGTGAACCATTATTTCGAGAAGCCTCAGTTCTGGGCCCGTAACTACGTGAAGCAACCCGTTTTCCCAGACACTGTTCTTCAGTTCGTTCTCGAAATTGACATTGAGTTTGTCAATGTTGAAAGCTTTGTTGAGTCTCGCGTTTTCCCTTTCTATCATTCTCGCATCTATCGATGGGATTCCATTTTGAATGTATTTCTGCATGTCCGGTATGACAGTATCCTCGAAAAACTTTCGTAGTTCCGGTACCTCCTTTTCGAGAACCCTATTTCCACGATCGTTGCCATATTGAGTTAGTTTGTGTGGGATACGTACAATCGCTTCTTGTTCTTCATTTTCGATAAAAGCTTGACGGATCAAGAGATCCACATCATTTTCTCTTCGTTTTATGTCATCCAGAATGGCTCTGTATCTCCGTTTCATTTCGGTATCTTCGCGGAAATATGGCTTGCCGTCATTTTTATACACCAGATGAAGTGCCAAATGACAAGATTCGTGAATAAACGTGCCCCGGACTTCAGCTTCCGTTGCTCCGCCTCCGATATAAATTCTTTGGTTTTCGTAATGAGCAAGTCCGCGGACGCCGCTGCCGCTGCACCCCGTGATCCCCTGAACGTTTTCACTGTTGTAGTCGAATAGTATATCCAGATGCGGTGCTGTGGCAACAACTTTCAATATTTTCTCGTTTAATTGGTCGGTTGAAAGTTCCCTGAACATCTTCTCCAATCGCTCCTCGAAGTCATCACATCCGACGCTCCCTGATGTGCTTTTCAAGTAATAGATGTAGGATTCTTTGCATTCTTTGGTGTAGTATCGTTGCCGTCGAATTTCAGCTCGATGAACGCCTGTCAGATATCGATAATACGATGCTTCTTTGTCGTTCTTGAGTCCACATCCACGCGAGACTAAGAGGCCATGTATATGGATGGCTTTCTTTTTAACAGCTCTGTAGCGAGCTGATTTTTCTTTAACAGGGTCCAACCACAGTTTCAATGCAGGCACGGCATCCAGGAACTTTAGAACACGAGCCTCGTCTTCCTCCGCAATGGCTTCGTGCATTTCCTTCCTGATGCCTTCCCACTGTGACGACCTTTCCGTGTTGAGATCAAATTCAGATGTCGAAGCCATATCTTTGGAGATGAAGAGATAAATTCCTGTAATTTTAACGAGGTATTTAGGAACGTAAGCAACACTAACTGAAATACAAGAAACAGTTCAAGTGCGGTAATTTGTTTGGACCCCGACTCTTGTTTTTCCGCGTTTGCGCCGCGAAGCAACTGAGGCTACAGGGACTCTTGTTTTTTTACTCTGGGATCAAGTGGTATAATAAAAGCAGCAATGATATGTCGTCGCTGCTGTATTTTAGGTTGTTGTCTAGTGCCTTTGAGATTTCATTGTTTATCGATACCTCTGCTTATTTCCTTAATTGACTCTGGAGACTACGACGGTCATTTCGTGCAGGGTGTCGAACCGAACCCGAACCGAAAACCGTACCTGAACCGTTATTTTTGCCGGAACTGAACCCGAACAGAAATTTTCAGAACACTGCTGAACCCGAACCGGAGCAGAACCATAAAAAATAATAGCGGTAACCGATTCGCAACAAAACGGTTCGGACATAGAAGTCAGCACAAGAGTTCCTCCCTATCCCCGAACGAAGACACATCGGTATCATCATCACGCGCCTATATCATGGATTTCAGAAATTTTCACCTAGCAGTCAGACGACGACGTATAGTAAGTATACTTTCAGCATCTTTTTAACATGTTGAAGCTCAGTTGTCCTTGTGAGCGCCCAGGCTGGCGCCCCACGCACGCGGTGATGCGGCGTCTACTCTTCAGAGACAAGGTGCCACGCGGACGAATGCAACAGGAATGGAGTTGGCCAGTTATGTAGCTCTACTCGACGAATATGTGATCAAATAAGCGCCCAAGATTTCTTTTTACACGTGAGCAGTAAAAATTAAACAAGTCAGAAACATGAGAAGTGGAGAAGGAGCGTACGCAGAACGGTGCCTGTTTGATTGGTCGTGGTTTCAAAAGTAAATGTGGTTCTGCTTATTGGTAGTGCAGTTGTGTCGTGATACATTGCCTTTGTCAACGGCAAGCCCTATCACCACCACCACCACCACCACCTTTGTGAGGTGAATTAACTAGTACACTGCTGTGAGCTCGGACAGAGTAAGGCTGGCAGGCTTATTTTCGTCATGCTTCAGTACGGTTTCAGATCGATTCACGCTGCGAAGGCAGTGTGCCGGCAAGTACTGTCGTCTATCTTACGCTGTCCATCTTATTAGGCTTCCTTTAAGTTTATCTTGCTGGCACTGTGCGTGTGAAAAAGAGATTTTGGGAACAGAAAGTAGCGGGACAACACCGTTTCATCAGCGTGGACTCTATTTGCAATAAGTGTTCATCCATTTCTTATTTCTCTCGCTAAAGAGCTACCTCACCGCTAAAGACGTCAATGCAGACAACAGCAGTAAGCTATTAGCCACGCATTTCCTGATAAAAGCAGTTTTATGGAACATATAAAACGGAAGCGTTGAACCGGTTCGCGAACCGGTTCGGGGCTGCGAACCGGTTTGCGAACCGGTTCGGTTTTTGGCGTGGCCGAACCGGAACTGAACCGGAACGAAATCAAAACAACGCGAACCCGAACCGAACCCGTATTTTTTGCGGTTCGACACCCTGATTTCGTGGGAACAGGTCTGTTTCATCTGACACATAACAGGAGACAGTGGGTTGGTAGTGTGCGTCTTCCTTATACCCGTCGACCGTATATCGTATCCTTGCAAGTAGACTGAGGCACACAAAAAGTAGACAAATGCATGTACACAAGACTAGATTCAAACAAACAATGAAGCATTTCATACACTGAATCCAAGGAAGACACAGAAACAGAATAAAGAGAAAGAATGCAAATGAACATCTCGCCGATAGGGAATGCCATGTATGTAACATAGAAAAAACAGGAGAATTGGAACTGCACGAAGAAGCCGATATGGACGATCAAAGGTTGAAGGGCATTGTGAAGCAACAATAATATCGTGATAAAAGATCAGTACCAATGATTAATGAATTCAGAGCAATGCTAGAACAGAATACGAGTGTAGCAACAGAAGTTTTCGAGTATGTGCTCGGTCCGCGCCCTCTGTTGGTCTTTCTCTCTCTGCGCGTCTCTGTATCGCTGCTGCCTCCGAAAACTCGCATCCAGGCACTTCATAGTTCATACGGATATCAGGCTTGGGTGCTTGTCTCCTGAGAAACACAAATCGTGAACCTTCGATGACGAGGCGTGCACTGCACTCGCGAGTACGGCCACGAACTGGCTTGGGTGTTTGCTTGCCTTTTCAGTAGACGGCGTTCTAGCCGCCTAAGGGGTGTCGCGTCTGAGTAGCCCGCGGATTCGGCATCCTTTGCTTAGCAAGCAATTTTTGAAATTCAACTGCTGAAAAAGCAGGAGGATTTACAGCAGAGACGTTAGGCATCTGAAGCGCCCAAGTTACGAGCTTTGAGGAAACCACAAAGGTTCTACATGCGTGCCATTTACTTTACAGCTCCTTTTTAGAAAACACAAAGACCGATGTAATGGCCTCACGGTGAGTCTGGTATACAGTGCCGCCACGTAGCTTCTTTCTCATCACCTGCCTTAGTAGAAATTTATGCACGCTGGCCCAATGGGCTGCCCATCAGCGAATATGCGACCGTTGGCTGTGATCAGGGATAGCCTCCTTCACAGCAATTAGGGAGATTAGAAATGAAACGAAGAAAGAAAACAACGCACGAGAGATGCTAGTTGCAAGCCTAGCAGGGGATCTGCCAATCAACTAACAAGCTCTGGAGGAAAATATATTTGGCATTATGTAACGCATACACCCACTTCAGTCTGTAAACAAGAGGGTGCGTCCGCTCACGCGTATGGAGTAGACGTCGCTGGTAGAGGAAATGGAGTAGGAAACCGCACGGTGTATGCGACGTATTTCTCCATTCTGTACCGCGAAGGACATGCAATGGCTACACCACTTTGCGGCATGCCCTTAATAATGACCGAAAACACACAATGACTCAATTATCGCGCGGTTTTCGCCCACCAAGCACGATAGCAGCGCCGCCGCACCCCCATGACGTCAAGCACTGAAGCGACTCTACAGAGAATAAGAAGACGGAGTGTAGAAGCTTGTGTAACATCATGTGCAAGAAAATAGATCCCTTCCCCCAGATTTGATGGCCTTTCGGTTACCTGCGGGCCCCGTCCATTCTTTGAGTACCTTCTTGAGTTTCTTTACATGAAACGGCTTCATGGCCATGTCTACCCGGTTGATGACCTCGTGGAACTTTTCGTCAGTCAAGTCGCGAAGCTGCTGCACATTGTCCATGCCTAAGGGAAATTTCAACACTGGGGTTAAAATCGTCTGAGGCTTTATGAACACAGTTAATACGAATGCGTTGCAGAAGGTTGTTATACCCACTTTCGTACGTGTTACAGAAAAAAAAATCTAGTGATATAAAATCTTGCGGCATATATAGGGTACAATTTGAGAAGAAAGATGCGCTAACAGTTCACTCACACTGTTCACCTGAGCCAGGCTCGCTACCAACTGCACAAGTCTAATTTTCACTATCTTAACAGGTTTGTAGCGCTTTCTATAACCCTTGTCATTTTATCCTGGCTCTTGGTTCTTGTGACAGTGTGAGGTTGTGTAACCACGTACAATAACCATGCCGACTAATGTCGAATTGGAAAAGCAAATGAAAGACACGAAGAGTCAAATAATGAGTGCTATACATGACATATCACAGGAGTTCAGATCATGCAGCTCTGCTATGTCTGCACAAATTGAAGAAGTGAACAAAAGCATGTCCTCCATCAATGAAAAAATTTGTGAAACGCAAAAAAAAGTTGGAAGCTGTTCTTGTGGAAAATACTAAACTGTGAAAAGTTAACGAGGAGCTAGCAAAAAGAGTGAGTGATCTCGAACAGTATTCTAGATTAAACAACATTGAGATCAAGGGAGTACCTGAAAACCAGGGAGAAGACTGCGTGAAGATTATACAGGCCATTGGTGTTAAAATCGATATGCACGTCGATGAAACTGATATTGATGTTGTGCATCGTGTACCAACTTATGACAAACCTGGGAAAAATATTATTTTCCGCTTTGTTTCAAGGAGTAAAGAGAATGCGTTTCAGACGAAGGCTAAGAGAGCACGCCTTTGCGCTGTGGACTTGGGTTTTAGAAACGACACTAGGTCCATTTACTTTATTGACCATCTTACGCCTATCAACAAAAAACGGCTTGCAAAAACGCGAACCGTTGCAAAATCTAGTAACTGGAAATTCGTTTGGACCGACCAGGGCCAGATTAAAGCAGGATTTTCGACGGAGAGTTCGGTCCTTCGAATCAGACACGAAGCAGATATTGCGAAAATAGGCCCTTTGCTGTGAACTGGTGACTAAGGCTGTGTTCTGTTTTGTTCCCCTTGCATTGATGGAATTTTCTTTAATTCACTTTAATGCGAGAAGTTTAAGACGACACTTTCATGAAATAGACGATTTTTTGTGCCATTGCCTTACTCTCTTGTCGCAATCAGCAGTACAAAAACTACGTTTCTGAGCATGTTTGCCGTGATCAATCTCTCACTAATGTCGGTGGTGGAGTAGGCCTCTTTATTGCTTCACAAATATGGTATATTGTCCGCAATGATATTGTCTTAGATATTCCATGTTGTGAAAGCGTATGGGTTGAAGTTGATAAGAGCTGTTTGTCCGGTGCGCATAGGTATGTTGTCGTCGGCGTGTTATATCGTTCCCCATCTGTAAATGTCACACAATTCACTGGTTCTTTAGATATGTTGTTACACAAGTTGAGTTTGGAAAATAAGTGTGTTGTACTTACTGGTGATACTAATATAAACTACTATATATAAAATACTATACTACTATACATAAAATACTATATATACTCCTTTATTGTTAGCCAGTGTCGATTTTCATGCGCCATCTAGACATTGTAGAGTTCATCGTACTTTTTATCCACGTTTTTGTCACCCGTCTTCTCCTTTGGCGCGCATGCAGTGTTGCTTTAATGACATTGGGAACACTAGTGTGGACATTTTTGCTAATTTTACTTTATTTTTATCCTCTTTGTAACTTTTTATCGTTTTGTAAGTTAATCTTCTTTCCGTGCACCTCTATGTAGGCTCACGCTGTTGGCGGGCACGTGAAACTAATAAATAAATAAATAAACTTATTAGATACTATTTCACCTACTACTGTAGCCTTTTCTAGTTGCCTTACTAGTTACGGTTTTACATGTCCGCTTACGTCCCCTACCAGAGTAACATGCAGTACATCTACTCTAATAG
Organism: Ornithodoros turicata; assembly: GCF_037126465.1. NCBI lineage: Eukaryota > Metazoa > Arthropoda > Arachnida > Ixodida > Argasidae > Ornithodoros > Ornithodoros turicata. The sequence goes on along the minus strand of NW_026999560.1, from coordinate 47,264 downwards.
ACCACATATGGGTCAAATACTGTTTACTGTCACATGCTGAGGTTATTGAAATTGACATCACAGACCATTATGCCGTATCTGCCACTTTCCAGTCCAGACTCTGTGGCAATGATAGGGGTTCCTTCGTGCGCTTTATTTCGGAGCGCTTTGTTTGTGACGTGGCCGGTGTCGATTGGACCACCATTTATAAGTGTGAGCACGTTGACGATGCATACAACACTTTTTCTGCTTGTCTTATTCATGCTATTGATCGTAACACAACCACGACGTTATCTAGGAATAAGTACTTGCATGGCCGAAATCCGTGGATTACCCGTGGCATTCTTATATCAATGCGGAAGAAGCATAATCTCAGTAGGAAACTTAAGAGTAACCCATTTAATGTTAACTTGCGAGCGAGATATATGCTGTATTCCAAACATTTATCCAGATTACTACACAGTGCTAAGAGACAGTATTTTCATTCAAGAATTGCATTTTGCACAAATGTCAAAGATAAGTGGAAAATCGTCAATTCCTTCCTTAATAGACAGAGCCGCCAGTCATTTCCTGATAAGATTACTTCCAATGGTGTAACTTATCATGATTCACATGACATCGCCATCTGCTTTCGGTAATCACTTCATTTCTACAGTTAGGAATTTAACAGAGATATCACAATCACCTCAGTCACATTTTGTTCCCGTTGTACCCGCGTGTATCTCAGTCTTTCTTCCTACAACCTACGTGCCCGTTGGAAGTGTCGTGTGCGATATCATCACTCCGTAACGTTTCCGCAGGTTACGATCGCATAACTGTGGCAAATCTGAAACTTGTCCGTGACGTTATCTCCCCTGTCCTCGCACATATTATCAATCTTTAATGATGATGATTATTCATCATTCATTGATGATGATTTCTTTCAAACACGGCACGTTTCCTAAGGCTCTGAAACATGCCTTAATTATTCCCCTATTTAAAAAGGGTAACACTTCAGATTTACATCTGAAGTATAACTATCGACCAATCTCTATCTTGCAGGCGATTAGTAAGATCTTCGAACGGTTACTCTACAGCCGCCTTGTTAAGTATCTTGAAAAATTTAATATACTATGCAGCAATCAACACGGATTTCGAAACAAGTACTCGACTGAAACTGCCCCGATTAATTTTTGCGATAGAATTAAGTATTCGTTGGACACTGGAGGCATAGCCCTCTCGGTTTTTGTTGACTTTTCTAAAGCATTTGATTGCGTGCATCACACAATACTCCTTTCCAAGTTAACAGCTTAGGGAATTTGCGGCCCAGCTCTATCACTTATACAAAGCTTTTTGCAAGACAGAATACAGGTTGTAAAATTTAAAGGCATAGCCCTCTCGGTTTTTGTTGACTTTTCTAAAGCATTTGATTGCGTGCATCACACAATACTCCTTTCCAAGTTAACAGCTTAGGGAATTTGCGGTCCAGCTCTATCACTTATACAAAGCTTTTTGCAAGACAGAATACAGGTTGTAAAATTTAAAGGCATAGCCCTCTCGGTTTTTGTTGACTTTTCTAAAGCATTTGATTGCGTGCATCACACAATACTCCTTTCCAAATTAACAGCTTAGGGAATTTGCGGCCCAGCTCTATCACTTATACAAAGCTTTTTGCAAGACAGAATACAGGTTGTAAAATTTAAAGGCATAGCCCTCTCGGTTTTTGTTGACTTTTCTAAAGCATTTGATTGCGTGCATCACACAATACTCCTTTCCAAGTTAACAGCTTAGGGAATTTGCGGTCCAGCTCTATCACTTATACAAAGCTTTTTGCAAGACAGAATACAGGTTGTAAAATTTAAAGGCATAGCCCTCTCGGTTTTTGTTGACTTTTCTAAAGCATTTGATTGCGTGCATCACACAATACTCCTTTCCAAATTAACAGCTTAGGGAATTTGCGGCCCAGCTCTATCACTTATACAAAGCTTTTTGCAAGACAGAATACAGGTTGTAAAATTTAAAGGCATAGCCCTCTCGGTTTTTGTTGACTTTTCTAAAGCATTTGATTGCGTGCATCACACAATACTCCTTTCCAAGTTAACAGCTTAGGGAATTTGCGGTCCAGCTCTATCACTTATACAAAGCTTTTTGCAAGACAGAATACAGGTTGTAAAATTTAAAGGCATAGCCCTCTCGGTTTTTGTTGACTTTTCTAAAGCATTTGATTGCGTGCATCACACAATACTCCTTTCCAAATTAACAGCTTAGGGAATTTGCGGCCCAGCTCTATCACTTATACAAAGCTTTTTGCAAGACAGAATACAGGTTGTAAAATTTAAAGGCATAGCCCTCTCGGTTTTTGTTGACTTTTCTAAAGCATTTGATTGCGTGCATCACACAATACTCCTTTCCAAATTAACAGCTTAGGGAATTTGCGGCCCAGCTCTATCACTTATACAAAGCTTTTTGCAAGACAGAATACAGGTTGTAAAATTTAAAGGCATAGCCCTCTCGGTTTTTGTTGACTTTTCTAAAGCATTTGATTGCGTGCATCACACAATACTCCTTTCCAAGTTAACAGCTTAGGGAATTTGCGGTCCAGCTCTATCACTTATACAAAGCTTTTTGCAAGACAGAATACAGGTTGTAAAATTTAAAGGCATAGCCCTCTCGGTTTTTGTTGACTTTTCTAAAGCATTTGATTGCGTGCATCACACAATACTCCTTTCCAAATTAACAGCTTAGGGAATTTGCGGCCCAGCTCTATCACTTATACAAAGCTTTTTGCAAGACAGAATACAGGTTGTAAAATTTAAAGGCATAGCCCTCTCGGTTTTTGTTGACTTTTCTAAAGCATTTGATTGCGTGCATCACACAATACTCCTTTCCAAATTAACAGCTTAGGGAATTTGCGGCCCAGCTCTATCACTTATACAAAGCTTTTTGCAAGACAGAATACAGGTTGTAAAATTTAAAGGCATAGCCCTCTCGGTTTTTGTTGACTTTTCTAAAGCATTTGATTGCGTGCATCACACAATACTCCTTTCCAAGTTAACAGCTTAGGGAATTTGCGGTCCAGCTCTATCACTTATACAAAGCTTTTTGCAAGACAGAATACAGGTTGTAAAATTTAAAGGCATAGCCCTCTCGGTTTTTGTTGACTTTTCTAAAGCATTTGATTGCGTGCATCACACAATACTCCTTTCCAAATTAACAGCTTAGGGAATTTGCGGCCCAGCTCTATCACTTATACAAAGCTTTTTGCAAGACAGAATACAGGTTGTAAAATTTAAAGGCATAGCCCTCTCGGTTTTTGTTGACTTTTCTAAAGCATTTGATTGCGTGCATCACACAATACTCCTTTCCAAGTTAACAGCTTAGGGAATTTGCGGTCCAGCTCTATCACTTATACAAAGCTTTTTGCAAGACAGAATACAGGTTGTAAAATTTAAAGGCATAGCCCTCTCGGTTTTTGTTGACTTTTCTAAAGCATTTGATTGCGTGCATCACACAATACTCCTTTCCAAATTAACAGCTTAGGGAATTTGCGGCCCAGCTCTATCACTTATACAAAGCTTTTTGCAAGACAGAATACAGGTTGTAAAATTTAAAGGCATAGCCCTCTCGGTTTTTGTTGACTTTTCTAAAGCATTTGATTGCGTGCATCACACAATACTCCTTTCCAAATTAACAGCTTAGGGAATTTGCGGCCCAGCTCTATCACTTATACAAAGCTTTTTGCAAGACAGAATACAGGTTGTAAAATTTAAAGGCATAGCCCTCTCGGTTTTTGTTGACTTTTCTAAAGCATTTGATTGCGTGCATCACACAATACTCCTTTCCAAGTTAACAGCTTAGGGAATTTGCGGTCCAGCTCTATCACTTATACAAAGCTTTTTGCAAGACAGAATACAGGTTGTAAAATTTAAAGGCATAGCCCTCTCGGTTTTTGTTGACTTTTCTAAAGCATTTGATTGCGTGCATCACACAATACTCCTTTCCAAATTAACAGCTTAGGGAATTTGCGGCCCAGCTCTATCACTTATACAAAGCTTTTTGCAAGACAGAATACAGGTTGTAAAATTTAAAGGCATAGCCCTCTCGGTTTTTGTTGACTTTTCTAAAGCATTTGATTGCGTGCATCACACAATACTCCTTTCCAAATTAACAGCTTAGGGAATTTGCGGCCCAGCTCTATCACTTATACAAAGCTTTTTGCAAGACAGAATACAGGTTGTAAAATTTAAAGGCATAGCCCTCTCGGTTTTTGTTGACTTTTCTAAAGCATTTGATTGCGTGCATCACACAATACTCCTTTCCAAGTTAACAGCTTAGGGAATTTGCGGTCCAGCTCTATCACTTATACAAAGCTTTTTGCAAGACAGAATACAGGTTGTAAAATTTAAAGGCATAGCCCTCTCGGTTTTTGTTGACTTTTCTAAAGCATTTGATTGCGTGCATCACACAATACTCCTTTCCAAATTAACAGCTTAGGGAATTTGCGGTCCAGCTCTATCACTTATACAAAGCTTTTTGCAAGACAGAATACAGGTTGTAAAATTTAAAGGCATAGCCCTCTCGGTTTTTGTTGACTTTTCTAAAGCATTTGATTGCGTGCATCACACAATACTCCTTTCCAAATTAACAGCTTAGGGAATTTGCGGTCCAGCTCTATCACTTATACAAAGCTTTTTGCAAGACAGAATACAGGTTGTAAAATTTAAAGGCATAGCCCTCTCGGTTTTTGTTGACTTTTCTAAAGCATTTGATTGCGTGCATCACACAATACTCCTTTCCAAATTAACAGCTTAGGGAATTTGCGGTCCAGCTCTATCACTTATACAAAGCTTTTTGCAAGACAGAATACAGGTTGTAAAATTTAAAGGCATAGCCCTCTCGGTTTTTGTTGACTTTTCTAAAGCATTTGATTGCGTGCATCACACAATACTCCTTTCCAAATTAACAGCTTAGGGAATTTGCGGTCCAGCTCTATCACTTATACAAAGCTTTTTGCAAGACAGAATACAGGTTGTAAAATTTAAAGGCTTAGCCCTCTCGGTTTTTGTTGACTTTTCTAAAGCATTTGATTGCGTGCATCACACAATACTCCTTTCCAAATTAACAGCTTAGGGAATTTGCGGCCCAGCTCTATCACTTATACAAAGCTTTTTGCAAGACAGAATACAGGTTGTAAAATTTAAAGGCTTAGCCCTCTCGGTTTTTGTTGACTTTTCTAAAGCATTTGATTGCGTGCATCACACAATACTCCTTTCCAAATTAACAGCTTAGGGAATTTGCGGCCCAGCTCTATCACTTATACAAAGCTTTTTGCAAGACAGAATACAGGTTGTAAAATTTAAAGGCTTAGCCCTCTCGGTTTTTGTTGACTTTTCTAAAGCATTTGATTGCGTGCATCACACAATACTCCTTTCCAAATTAACAGCTTAGGGAATTTGCGGTCCAGCTCTATCACTTATACAAAGCTTTTTGCAAGACAGAATACAGGTTGTAAAATTTAAAGGCATAGCCCTCTCGGTTTTTGTTGACTTTTCTAAAGCATTTGATTGCGTGCATCACACAATACTCCTTTCCAAATTAACAGCTTAGGGAATTTGCGGTCCAGCTCTATCACTTATACAAAGCTTTTTGCAAGACAGAATACAGGTTGTAAAATTTAAAGGCTTAGCCCTCTCGGTTTTTGTTGACTTTTCTAAAGCATTTGATTGCGTGCATCACACAATACTCCTTTCCAAATTAACAGCTTAGGGAATTTGCGGCCCAGCTCTATCACTTATACAAAGCTTTTTGCAAGACAGAATACAGGTTGTAAAATTTAAAGGCTTAGCCCTCTCGGTTTTTGTTGACTTTTCTAAAGCATTTGATTGCGTGCATCACACAATACTCCTTTCCAAATTAACAGCTTAGGGAATTTGCGGCCCAGCTCTATCACTTATACAAAGCTTTTTGCAAGACAGAATACAGGTTGTAAAATTTAAAGGCTTAGCCCTCTCGGTTTTTGTTGACTTTTCTAAAGCATTTGATTGCGTGCATCACACAATACTCCTTTCCAAATTAACAGCTTAGGGAATTTGCGGCCCAGCTCTATCACTTATACAAAGCTTTTTGCAAGACAGAATACAGGTTGTAAAATTTAAAGGCATAGCCCTCTCGGTTTTTGTTGACTTTTCTAAAGCATTTGATTGCGTGCATCACACAATACTCCTTTCCAAATTAACAGCTTAGGGAATTTGCGGTCCAGCTCTATCACTTATACAAAGCTTTTTGCAAGACAGAATACAGGTTGTAAAATTTAAAGGCATAGCCCTCTCGGTTTTTGTTGTATTTTCTAAAGCATTTGATTGCGTGCATCACACAATACTCCTTTCCAAATTAACAGCTTAGGGAATTTGCGGTCCAGCTCTATCACTTATACAAAGCTTTTTGCAAGACAGAATACAGGTTGTAAAATTTAAAGGCTTAGCCCTCTCGGTTTTTGTTGACTTTTCTAAAGCATTTGATTGCGTGCATCACACAATACTCCTTTCCAAATTAACAGCTTAGGGAATTTGCGGTCCAGCTCTATCACTTATACAAAGCTTTTTGCAAGACAGAATACAGGTTGTAAAATTTAAAGGCATAGCCCTCTCGGTTTTTGTTGACTTTTCTAAAGCATTTGATTGCGTGCATCACACAATACTCCTTTCCAAATTAACAGCTTAGGGAATTTGCGGTCCAGCTCTATCACTTATACAAAGCTTTTTGCAAGACAGAATACAGGTTGTAAAATTTAAAGGCATAGCCCTCTCGGTTTTTGTTGACTTTTCTAAAGCATTTGATTGCGTGCATCACACAATACTCCTTTCCAAATTAACAGCTTAGGGAATTTGCGGTCCAGCGCTATCACTTATACAAAGCTTTTTGCAAGACAGAATACAGGTTGTAAAATTTAAAGATAGTACTTCATCCCCTGCCGTGTTACCTGCTGGTGTCCCACAAGGTTCTACATTGGGCCCACTTCTCTTCCTCGTTTATATAAATGATCTCCCCTTATGCATTCATCATTCACATGTTTTTTTTTTTTTGTTTGCTGACGACACTACTCTGCTCATCACTGGCCGACACGTCATGCAAATGGTTTCAGGTCTTCAATCCGACATTGACAACTTGATTGGATGGTGCCACGTAAATGGCCTAAAATTAAACGCTACAAAGACTGTTTCCATGATATTTCACAGTCCTCAGCGTAGCCTGGATTTTTGCCATACGTTGTCCATTCACGACGCCCCTATTCAGTTTAGCAAAGAGGTCAAATTTCTTGGCGTGCTTTTAGACCACCATTTACGTTTTCAGTCCCATATTCGAAGTATCACACGTAAAACCTCTTAAGGTATTAGCGCCCTTACTAGAACTCGACACTACTTTCCTGCGCCCATTGTTTTAAACCTTTACCACGCTTTTGTGCACTCACATTTTTCTTATTGTGCAAGTGTCTGGGGCCTTACTTATAACACCCATTTACGTGCTCTGGAAACTGTTCAGAATCGTGCTATAAGAATTATCTTTCGATTACCATACTTGTCTTCTGTTGCTACAATCATGCACGATCACCAGATACTAGCTATTAAACAAATAATATCTCAACACATATTACACATAACATTTGGCGTTTTGAGAGGACACGTCCTTTCTGTAGCCATGAACTACGATGAACTTAGAGCTGTTCACCACACGAGAGCAGGGGCTGAAGGTGTCTTTAACTTCCCTACCGTTAAGACTAACTACGGGAAACTAACTTTTTTGTTTCGCAGTGCAAATGAATGGAACAGCGTACCACCAAGCATAAAAAGCGTCAAAAATTTTTCTGAATTTAAAAAACTAGCGAAATATTTTTTGCTGTCAAAAATGTATAAAGGTTAATTTAACTATATATTACGTACGATAATATTACTGATTTGGGGCACAAAGATGTGCAGCTGTGTCTAGTGCGTGACTTGCTATTACATGTATATTTTTGTGCATTGTTTTCATGTATTATGTTTTTATGTATTTCGTGTATTATGCTCGTGTATTGTTTTTACCTTGGCATTTTTTGTATTGTTTCGTCATGGCTCTAATCTTTGTATGTCACACGGAAGACCCTTTAACCGGGATACTTTTCCCTCTGGGTCTTCCATCTGTGTAAACTGTACTGTTGATTAAGCATTCTAAAGTTTAACTAAATTCTATTCATACTCTATCTGGGTGGAATATCGCAGAGTTGGCTCAGCTATAGAGTCTTATGCCACCAAACTTACCAACAGCACACATTTACGTAGAATGTTGCATTCTGAAGGTCATTTTACGAAGGTCAGTAACAATTTGCAGTCCTAGGGACTAAACCTCGGGGTTAGGGCACCAAAATGGGGAGGGAATAGCAGTCTAAGGAACTATAAGGAGCCGCTATTGATCTCCGTTCTACTCTTTTTTTCCTCCTTGAGTATACTAGTCATATGATCATCAGTCACCAGTCATGATCGTTAGTCATGATCGCTTTCAACGCCGAGACTGGGAGGTGACACGGGTTCGAATCCTGTCACCGGCTGTGCTGTCTGAGGATTTCCCTGCGTTTTCCGAAGACTTTCCAGACGAAGGTCGGCAGAGTTCCCCCTGAAGTCGGCCCAGGACGCACACTAACCCCCATGTCCCCACTCCTTCTTGCTGTCCTCTCTCCATCTGTCCACCTCTGTACGCCGCTCATAGCCACAGTTGCTTCGCGGCGCTAACACGGAATTTAAAAAAAAGTGTCTGGGCTTGACGCTGTCGTAAAGCACGGTAAATGAATGTGAGGCCGCCAAACTTTAATAACGTTTAAACGGTAATCTGGTGGCGAAACCTTACCTACAGATTATTTTATGCTAAGACTTCGAACTGGTGATCACACAACAAACCCTACACAATCATTTTCATACAGGGTCACCGACAGGGGCGGATTTAAGGGGGGGGGGGGGGCGACCCCATGCGGTCGTGTTCCCTATGTAAAAACCCTAACTCCTGGACGATGGTGCGCCGCAAAGCACGAAATTGCCTTAAGACCGCCCCCCCCCCCCCATGACAGACCCTTAAATCGACCCACGGACTCTCACCCAGCCTCCCCTCTCCACAGAAAACTGGCCACATCCGCAGCCCAGGAAACGCTCTGCCCTCCAAGCTCTCTGCACCTTTCTGGACACCATAGGACTTCCATCCTTATACTCGAGGGGCTCATTATTTCATTTCCCACATCTCCACCAGCAGTGAGGTAGAGTGTCTGACGTGGCGATGGAACTCCGCATTCATCATCTTAAAATAAAGTTTTTGATGTTGTTGGGAGTATCCGTTACTCGAAAAACGCCAAGACTCATATTTGGGAATATGTACTCAGTGAAAGGACTCATCATCATTACCCATAGCGATTCACGTATTTCCCTTCTGACTGACTCATGCGGTTGTTCCATGGCATGAGGCGACAGAGTGCGTTTGGCTCAAACGGAAAGACAGGGTTTTCAGTACGCACTTACCATAGCCTGCACAGACCAACAACCGCCCTGTGTGTTGTGTGCTGTGAAAGCTGTGCTAATGGTTTGTACTCACCTATTTCCTCGAATTTCTCGCAGTAGGAGAGGAGACCCGCTGGTTCAAGGAGGTGGTGAATCTCCGATAGTCTCGGTTTTGTTGCCGGAACGGACGTCATTGTGACTGAAAAAATAATCGATTGGTTGGCACGCTGAAAAAAAATGATCATTGAACTTGTATCTGCGTTATATGTGTTACATACATTGTGTATGCATTGGAACGGCATCTCACAGGAAAACGTATAGCACCAGCGCATGCAAACGGCAATAACAAAGACACTTCCTACGCTGCATTGTGCGTGTATTAACATAATAACCATTCAATACGGAATACGCCTGCGTCCAGTACCTTATGAGACGCAAAACACGACCATCTTTAGGGCCCATTTAAATGAAATACGGTGGCTATTATGTGGTACATAAGTACAAACACAGCAGTGGATTGTTGATCTACGTATCTAAACGGGTTGCGAGACCTCGATAGACGTTATTAGTTTGCACTGTGGACACGACGTTCTACACAGCGTGTAAATTGAGAAAAAAACTGAACGGCGTATTAGGGTATAGGCGTGTCCATCGTGCGGTCCATACGCCCGTTCGTTCTTTCAGTCTATGTCGTTAGTCAGTAGGACACTAGGTGCATTGCGGAGATTTAAAAAATAGTTGGGGAGCGTGTAAATTCATTATGTTCCGCGTCATTATGTTCGCCAAAGCCATTATGTTCCGCGCAGGAATGCCAAGGTGGAGTATACGAGGTACGAGTGCTATGCCTCAGTGCAGTGGTGTGTAGCTCACCTGGGTGTCCTGTCCACTGTTCCAGTTCGTTCTGGAACCTCATCAGTTGAAAAGGAAATCCGGACATGCCAACAAGATCCATGAACTCCTGGAACTCTTCTGCCGTCGAGTCAAAAAGCTGCTGGACATTGTCTACGCCTAGGGTCAAGTTCAACACTTAAGTTAAACACGTTCCAAGTCTCATGAAGACGATTTACTAAATGCGCTGTAGACCACGCAAGGCGCTGCTCTACGAGTGAGAGAAATTGTCCTTTTTATTCATTTATTTATTTTTATTATTATTCGCGCCATTTGAAATCCGAGGCACTTGGCCGCAGTATACCACTGATCCACCGAGGCTGACTTCAGAAAAATTGTTCAGCGAGCATGCCGAAAAATAGTGACCTTAAAACAAAACCCTTTAAAAAAAACAACCGAAGTACCAGTGAGGTCGCTATATTTGGTGACACGAAGTCGCATTCTGGCTCACCTTTCTCGATGAACTTGTCGTAGTAGGTGAGGAGATCCGCTCGCTGAAGCAGTTCGTGAACTTCACGCTCCGACTCGTTTGAAGGAATGGACGTCATTACGGCTGCAAAGGAAGTTCACTGTAGGCGATACAGACACATGCGTCCGGGCAGTGAGGTTTTAAATTTTCATTAAGATAAGATGAAATCGACTTGCTAGCGTAAAGGAACTGTCGATAACGACTACGTAAGCTATACTGGACCAGAAAGGGGAAGGACATAAGTAGAAGGGGATGTAACACTTGGCCCCCTGTTTAGCATATTTAAGAGAAAGTATTTAAGAGAAGGTTCTCCGATACGATGAGGACCTGTATGCCGAGTTTCGCAACAAAGGGTAAGAGACGCGTATTACATCGTTTGTGCGAATCTCGAAACTCAGCTGGCTCAGAAAAATGCTGGAGACATGTCAGTCAAGAGGGTTTATGAGCCATCGTGCATATCTCTCCGGCTAACGTCCACGTCCTTAAGGGAACCAGACCTATAGCAACCTACGGCCATCGTGCTGTTCACTGACAAGATAATAAAACCATAGGAGGGACTGAGGATTTTGCTCCTCTGACATGAGAAATGGAGGAGGAAACATCTGGGGCCACCGTTTCACTTACTTTATTACCTTCACTGTATTTCTTTTGCAAGCTCCAGAGAAACAGTCGGTCATAAAATGACACAATGACTGATGTAACTGGAGCCCACCTGACAATGGAGTCGTGCGTATAGGTTTGAGACACAGGACTGCAACACCCTTGGTACCTCTCTACGTGATCGGCTCTCAACACCCTTTGCCGTTCATCCAGGCGCTATCCCCTGGGACCCCTACTCATATTAACCCCAAAGCAATACGCGCATAAGTTCAGAGGTATCTTATTGCTTCTTTCGAGTTTCTTGAGGCTGTATTGCATCTCGCGAGCGACCCTACCGCTAGCAGCGATAAGACACGCGCATCTAGAAACTGCCATGACATACACTTGGTACGTCCCTGACGAGGGAGATGTCCTGCAAATGATGATACATGCACAAATACATACATACACAAATGATACACTACACAAGTATCGACCGCAAGTGAGTGCCGTGTGGCGTCCTTCCCCCATTTCAATTCCCAAATTTCCCCTCGAAAGTTCAGAATCCCTGTTAAGGCACATGCCTTTAATAACCTCAACCTGTACGTGCTCCGAAGGGGCCGTAACATCTTTTGTGGATCGCGGAATGTTCGTGAGAACGACTGGAATAATTCGAAGCATAACGGGCGGAGATTGAAGTAAAGGAAACGTAAAGCAAAATACGACTGATTTACAGTGCCACGTAACACCTTGCTACTATTTATATACTCAACCTATGACCTGGGAATAAAAAAACACCGACGTATACAACCGATTTCCCCTTGGCCAATACGGACCGTCGTGTATGAATACTACCATGGAGTGCCAGGAGCATGTACACGAAAAGTGAGTGGTTTTACCCAGGGAAAGGTAGCGGTAATGGTAACGGAAACAGAAACGGTAATTCACCGAAATTGGAGATGGTAACGAAAACGGAAACGCATACCACGCTCCTCCATTACCCGAAACAGAAACGGAAATAAATTATCGTCCGGTACTGAATTCGGGTAATGGCTATTCCTGTTGTGCGATGGCATTTGAGTGACTTTTCGTTTTTGTTTTTGTATTTTGATGACCCCTTCCCTGTAATGCTCTACATAGTACACGAGAGCATGGAAAGAGCATCTCGAGGGTGCATCCCTTGTTTACCTCGTCCCAGTCCTGGTAGCCCCGTGGCATCAACACATGACGATACTCCACCATAGCACGAGGATGAGAACCTACGATTTTTAGTTACTTATTTTGTACTTTTTTTTTCATTTCACCGTGGCTATGGCAGTATTATTTACTACTAAGAGCATCCGCTTATAAATGCGACATTGGATGAAGGTTACGCCCATCTGGAGTTGCTGGACTCCGAGTGACCAAAGACATGTTCCAACACTATTTATTTTAAGACTCGCAAGATGTGCGCATCCCAACGATGCAAAATTACTTGTGTAGTGTGTACGCGTGACACCGAAGCAGCACTTGGGCAAAACATGGTGCTAATAGAGCCGGACGGGCTGTCCTCCCGCTGCTCTGTAACAGCTGTTCCATTACCAGAAACAGTAACGGAAACGAAATTGAAAGGCCGGTATCAGAAACGCATAACGGAAACGAAAATATAGCAGTAACGAAAATGGAAACGGTCACAAAAATACGTCCGTTATCCTTCCCTGGTTTTACCAGAACCCGAGATTTCTCCAATTACCTGCATGGCCTGACCACTGTTTGAGTGCGTTCTTCAATCTTTTCACGTGAAGGGGCTTTCTGGCCATGCCTACGCGCTCGGCGAGTGTCCGGAACTCTTCGTCGGTTGAGTCACAAAGCTGCTGCACATTGTCTGCGCCTGAGAACAAATCCAATACTGAGGTTAAACATCCGTAACGTGTTCTCGGACACATTAGACACATCCCTAACGCAGAAGGCCCTACCCGAGTACGAATTTTTGTCTTTGTCTCGCATTAAATAGTTTCGTGATTACCTATACTATAGGGCTTGTTAACCTCTGCAATCCCAAAGACGCTATTTTCAGTCTTTTTTCATTCTTTCTCTCCAGGGGATTTAGAGCCATTCTAGATTCAGTATTCTTAAATTACTTCTTAGAATGGCAAGAAAAACCACACAAGAGAGTACGAAACGGCGGGACGAAACATTTATTTTCGTGTTCCCCTCCACTGGCGATTTTAGAGTTTCCGCACAACCAACCCATCATTCTAACATCTTCAGTCTTAGCTCAGCATGCCGAAATTATCAATCTGTCGAACGAGATTTATTTCTAATAATAATTGTAACTGTTTAGAAAGCTTGCCGTTTTGATGCCTAGTTGCATCCACAAGGCTATGGTAAAAATATATTAAAAACACCGTGAGGCCCCATTTTGGCTGGGGGCGTTCACACACCATGCCGCGCCCGCTGCCAATTAGCGAAGCGTGAAATTTTTTTTGGGTGCTCATACGAACCTACGAGCTGAAATTTAGCGCTTCTTCAGCGCAGGAAGAACTAGCATTCGGGACAGTGTTAGATGATGGCTTAACTCTCTCTATACCTTAACACTCTCGTCTATCTCATATTCTCTCCCGCTCTACAGTTATATTCCCACGTTTCGACCATCAATGCAAAGGAAGTCTTTTTGAATGTCGAACAGACACCTTTGCGAAATCATTGTTTCGTCGAACCGCAATTAACTGGAACGACCTTCCCCCTGACCTACCTCAGCTCGTTCACTACGATAATTTCCGTGGCCAACTTTCTGTTTGATCTCTGTACTCTTTTTTTATAACGTACTATGTATTATGTTTTTCTATTATATGATTTACTTTTCGTGCCAGCCAGGCGATGTGACTGGTTCAGTGTTTTGTACGTTTTTTCATTGTCTTTGTGTTGCTGACATGCTTGTATCGTCCTACTCCCCCATGTAGCGCTCTGATGAGCCTTTTGGGGTACTTTAAATAAATAAAAATAAAATAAAAATATTTCGCCTTTCACCTCCACCATCGGCCCCACCGATACACAAGCCTTTGCAAATGAATGCCTGGATCCCGCAAGTATTTGATACACACAGACACACTTCATGTTTTTAACTCACCTAGTTCGATGAACTTGTCGTGGTAGGAGAGAAGATCCGCTTCTCGAAGTAATTCGTGAACTTCGCCTTCTGATTCGTCGGCCGCACTGGACGCTACCGCGACTGTAAAGCAATGTCGACTGTTAAGCCATCGATCGACATCCACACAAAATCATAATTCATTGTAAGATAACATGGAACTCCTGTCACTATCTTCATTTAACGATGCTCAGAGATAAGACTATACAGAGTGATTAATGTGGCGACAGCGCGTCTGAGAACCGAGTCAGTCATGGGTAGGTTGTCGGCACCAGGGTGTCGAACCGAAACGTTTCTCGTTCCGGTTTTTGTTCCGGTTCTATCATAAACGGTCCGGTACCCGTTCTGCTCCGGAGCAAAAAAAATAACGGTTCATACCGGTTTTAACCGGTTCCGCTGGTGGACATATTCATTCCCAGAAAAAAAAAAAAAAGGAAATTGGCAGCTCCTGTGAAATTGGTAGCTCCTGGCTCCTGTAGGCGAATGTCTGTTCAAATAGACATTCTCCTTTCTTGAAGCGCATGATACAGACGGACATGTTTGTTGTGATGTCATACGTAAAGTACTTTCTTGGTGGATTGGTGCGATCGCGTCCCATACGAATGCCTGTTGCTGCTTCCTCGCCAGCAAGCACTACCGTACGAGTACGACGCAAATCGAGGAACACCTTCACTCACCGCGCTCGACGGCTCCATTTCCTTTTCTTCGTGTCCTGCCCACAAAAGAGGCGCCACTTCGCACGCACTTGCCTCGCGGATACGTACATGTATTCAACTTCGCTGCTCTCAAACAAGGGACATGTTACGAGAGATTACCGATAGAGAAGCCGTTTCGCAGCCCCCTTGGGTCGCACATTGATAGAGAGTCACAACCGGTCACATGTACATCTAAGTCTATGTGCGGGAACGATAAAACGTTACAAAGAGAGCCTAAGGGTCATAGTCTACCGGCGTACATTGCACCGTAACCGTAACCCTCGTAAAGTATCCATGACATGACTTCAGAACACACGACGACAGTTTCATTCGCCTACTCGTAGTCCAAACCGGCGAAGTTTTTGCTTGGACCGAAAACCGTTAAATATTTTTTTCGGTTTCCCTCCTGAGCAAAAAAAAAACAAAAAAAAAAACAAGTATACGGTTTCGATTTCGTTCCGGTTCGCACCAAAATAGCGGTTTTTCCGGTTTTCGGTTCCGGTTTTCCATTCGCTCCGACACCCTGGTCGGCACCTCTATCTCTCAATTCTACATTTCTATGCAATCGTGCATGCTGAAGTCCGGTACCCCCGAATGACCTATGTGATCATCTGCTTCAATTTGTAATGTTCTTCCATGCAATTAGATCTTAGATCGACGGAGATTGCAGAAAATAGGTCGTCAGCTGCTTGGCTCGTAATATTGGATTTCTGAATCAACGAAGAAAGCCTTCCCGGCATTCAAGGTGCCGTTATGCACCAGTACCGAAAGCTTATATGGGATACACGAAGATGGAGTCCTTTCTCCCCGTTTGGTTCTTCATTTACCTGACTGTCCTGTCCACTGGCCCAGTGCTCTCTTCAGTCTCTTGACGTGAAATGGCTTTCTGGCCATATCAACAAGGTCAATTACTTCCTGGAAATCCTCCGCCGTCGAGTCAAAAAGCTGCTGAACATTGTCCCCGCCTAGAGACAATTCCAAAAGAGTTAGGTTAAGGTTCCAAGACACGTGACTCCGTGCATTATAGAAGTAACACTAAAACACACTGATGGGGATTATGTGCGGCTACAGGTGGTGCAACAGACGTTGAAAGGTGAGCGAACCCTACACTCTAAGAAAAAAAGGAGTACTTTTACTCCTTTTGGGGACTAAATGCATTGCCACAAAAAGTAGTCCCTTTTGGGAGTAAATGAATGTCACAGAGTGGAGACTGTATTTCACGCCCTGTTGTAAGAGTCCCAGGTACATAATTCGTGTGCATGCATAAAAATGCTTTGAAGCAAGCCGCCAAACCGTGACATATCGAGTTATATAGAATCTTGCGCCATACATAGGGCACAATTTGCGAAGGAAAATGCTCTTACTGTTTCTTACTCCGTGTGCCTGGAAAATTGTTACGTTGGCTGAGTTATACAGCCTCATATGCCATCCAATTGAACAAGGGCACATATCTACATGGACTCTTGCGTTCAGGAGAACATTCGCGAAGTTCAGTGACAATTTGCAGTCCCGGGGAGTAAATGTCGGGACTAAATGTCGGATTATATGGACTAAAATGGGGAGTAATTGCAGTCCAGGGGAGAAGCTGCAATTACTCCCCGTTTTACTCCTTTTTTCTTAGAGTGTAGGAATATCCCGAAGAGTTACGTCGACCACGATACATGGCGGTGACCGCGCTACAAAATGAGACCCGCGTACAACGTTTTCTCGACGGAAAGACACCGAGTTCCGCGGTGGTGACGTCAGCCTGTCAGAAAACCGCTGAGCCCACCAGCACACCGTGATTTCTCGACGGTTCCTTGGCCAGCGTCGGCGATGCTTGGCCTTCAGTGCCACTTACGGCTTTCTTACTGGCGGGAGTAGAAGTTAGAGGCCCCGCGAAAGTTTACGGAACATGCGAGCGGTATATTCCCCCTCGTTGCTACACCCTAGCGGCAAGCGGAAGTGGGATTGTTCACTCGTTCAGAGGGGGAGAGGAGTTCGACAGCAGCGACACCAATTCAAAAACAAAACAATGTTTGGAGCAGGGGCGGATCCCCAGGATTTTCCACAGGGAGGGGGTTCCCTATGGACAAGTGCCACGTGCATGCTGGTATGGGCCCATTGAACCCAATGTTCAAGTCTGGAATTGAGGGCAGCCCCCCTCCCCCAGATCTACACCTGGTTCGAGAATATTCAAGCGATAACGAAACTCCCACAGTGTGTCGCTACCAGGTCACTCACTCACACCTCTGAACGAGTAAACGGTCTCGTTTCCGCTCCCATGGTAGTATGTCGCGCAGAGGAGGAGAATACACCTGTTGCGTGTTCCGTAAACTTTTGTCGGGGGCCTGTACATAGATCAACAATTGAAACGTGGCAGTCATCGAAAAAACAACAACGAAAAAACATCATTTAGGAGTATCGGCATCACACCCGTTGTCATTTCACCTCGATGGGAACGGAATACCCACAAGAACAGACATAGAAACAGGGCTCAAAATCTGCTACGAATACTTTATCTGGCATCAATGGGGTCAGGCTCAGGCAAGGAGACTAGAAATATAGAACGCGTTTCATGTATAGACAGTTTCAAAGAACGATGTGAAAGTTGTTCTCCCGTTTTTTTTTTTGTTTTTTTTGAGCCGTACGGCTTTCAAAACTAGAGGGAAGCAACCGTTGCGACAATCGAGGTGTTCTGTAAATAGGACAACCTTTTTGGTTCCTTCCACAAATGGAAATCTTCCTCTCTCAAATGAACGTCTTAACTGTGTTGCTTATTTGGTCGGTAGTGGTCCACTGCTTTCATTGCCTGTCTACGCCTGCGCGAGCACACATGCTGTTACAGCGACCGTACCCTGCTGGCAGCGATTGGTGAAGACATCGCGTCACTTTCGCGACTTGCCTTAAAGGGGCACCAAGACGCAAAAACAAGTTCGCCTCAAGTTACGTTACACGCTGCGTTAATTTCGTACTTGTGATCGTCATTCAGAATATTGATTTCGTTACGCAGCTCCAATCTATATTATAAAGTACATTTTCTTGCCTCGGCTCTAAGAAGGGTGCATCAGCGTAGAACATTTAGCGTCAGTGGAACATTCGCGAGAAACGTTTTGAGCTGCAGTTCAGTGAATTGGCAGTGAAAAATGATGCCGCGCATGCACGGAACACAGATCCGTTCAAATCAAGACGGTTTGCGTACGCAGACCGTACGTCAAAATGCTTAGTGTAGACAACCTTGGCACACGTAATTTTGTACTGGACCCTTTGCCTCTTCGTGGTCGTAGAAAGGAGATATGCATTCCAATAACTTCGGGGTTTCCCTCAAAAGGGAACTCTCGTCAAGGAGTACCTTATAATTTGTCCTATATGGAGAGTTACTTAACCTTCGCTAAACCCCATCGCACGGGACAGCGTATTTGGCTACAGTCTCAGAGGAGGACGTGACCGACTCCTGCTTTCATGGTACAGGGTTTCGAACCCATGACCTCGGCAGCGGTCACTCCCGACCCGTTGGCGCTGCGTGGTTGACGACGAAAGTGTCACGTCCTTGATTGACATGCCCGGTGATATGAAGTTCCGTTTTGGCTCACCTATCTCGATGAATTCGTAGTAGTAGGACAGGAGGTCTGCTCGTTCAAGGAGTTTGTGGAGCTCCAGCTTTGATTTATTTGTCGTAACGGTCGTCATGGTCTCTGTAAAGTAGGAGGGTTTTTCAGAGTGTGGTTCACACACGGGAAACATAGCGATTGAAAAGGTCACCTATATCTGAGGTAAAATGAGCGTTGCAAATGATGAAGCCGTCTGCAGTTAATCTATAGAAGTAAACATGTCTTTATACTGTCTATACTGTGTTATTTACACACGAGTATGTTACACTATATATTTTATTTATCTCTCTTTCCATCAAGTTGTAAAAAATAATAACAAAATGAAATTAAAAGTAATTGCGCGCGGAGAATTCACACTGAGAAAACGGCAACTAAGCCAGCCATGACATCACTGAAGACACCTTCGACGACGTGGTTCCACCTACTTCCGGTAAGGTCACGTGTTTGCGAAAACCAATCAGCGTGGCCGAAGCTCTCACTTCCCAGATGGCAGGGATCGAAAAAGTTGCTTGCAGAAGATGACGCGAATAAACATATTCCAACATCTGTTCACACTCAGAATATTATGACGAACAACCAGTCACATAACCGAAGAAACTCGAAATAAACAATTTGCGAGTAGCATATCCGACGAGTAAAATATTTTCCGCTTGAATTCGTAAAAAAATAAAGAAAACTACTACACAAATGACGATCATCTGATGAGGCCTATTTACTTCACATGTGGAGTCCAGAAGGTCTTTTTAAGGAATCTGTTCTACGTTCAAAATGTTTATCTAGCCTGAAATTATACGGAACAGATTCCAGCAAACGCGTTTGTTTGCCAATCGGTCGTTTTTGGTAAGTGGGAGGCTCTGAAGGGACTTACCTTATTCCGCGTTACAACCGTGTGCAAGAAGGTGACCTCCCTGGGAGCCCTCGCTGTGACGGTATACGTGTTGACGGGTGTTTGATCGAATACCTGCTACGGTAAAAAAAAAAAAAAAAAAAAAAAACGTCAAGGGAATGCGGGCTATAGTCCCCGTCAACTATGTTATCTGGCTGAATGCAATAGCACACAATGGAGCGTATAATAGTATTTGAGTCTTACAAACCTTTTTCTTCAGTACTTCTTTCAAGCACCAGGTAGATCACGTGTCAGTCTTTGTACCCTGCGCTCATCGTGCCCTGGCTCCGCCGAACACTTCAGTTACGATCGTCGTCGATGTTCCCACGCCGGACCCATGGCCCACCTGCAATGTGCTATGTGACTTACGAGACATCCTCATGATGATCTCGCATGGTTACGGACGGGACATGACGTCACAAGTGTGGTGGAAAGTGTCTTGTCTCAGATTCCATACAGGGCTTGCTGCATGCTTTCTAACAACAATTGGCTTTCATAAATTCATGCTGCATTGTATTGAAGATCGCATCCACAACGTATTCATAAACTGTCCGTAGTCTCACTTTTAAATGGCATGTCACTAATGTCCTTGAGGGTTAATTTCACCTACAGCAGGGCCCTACAGATTTAACATAACGAAAACTTTTCTGCCGAATAGAGGACCATCAATGGGAGCTATAGGTTTCGAGACTGCACAAATATAAAAATTAAGCTAGAAGGGAAAAATATTATATATTACAACGTCTATGTGCCCTATGTGAGCAACACTCACTTCACGGTCGCTAAGGGAGAGATAAGGTTCGAGTGGGTATTCACGTGATGCCTTCGTGGGTTCTCATCGTCTTATCAGCTGTTTCTGCACCTGCAGACCGCCCAAGGTGACCTTTGATAGCGAGGACATCATTAAACTTACACTTTATTTAACGAAGTATGAGAAAAAAGCCGACAGCGGTTGTTCAGAAAGACACCACCAGGCACGAGAAGGGATGACAAGTGAGATAAATTGTTCCCCACTACGGATGCTACAGACGCGTGAGACGATAAGAGGTAAATGATGGGCGAACTACGCAGATATTTAGGGATATTAGCATTAATGACAGACATTCGAATTAACCGTAACACACCCGCCGAAAAAAGAAAAAAAAGGCAGACGGCACAAATAGGTGGGAATTCTGAGCGACCATTGGTAAGAGTGGCGATTTATATTAATCCAAGGAGAAGCAAGGGCACGCTTCGGTGATCCCTGGGGGTTTTGAGTAACCACCTCCCGGATGCAGCGAAAGTTACTTATTGTGACGTTACAGATTAATACAGTATGAGCAGCAGAGGAGTTACAGGATCAACGAAGATAAACGCAAGAAAATTCCGCTTCTAAAATTACGCTATACAGTTGATAAAGAACAATTTACAAACACAGTGAGAACAGTAAAAAAATCAGGACTACACAGTCAAACGCTACAACGCAGCATAAATAATAGTGAAAGATATGCGCATTGGGGATCTCACCTTACTCTGGACTTCCAGTGATGTTTACTTGAAGAGTTGTTGATCCATCGGTAACCTGGCGGGGTCTGGAGGGACGCTTATGGGAAACCTGCTTATGTGGAAAGCAGATAAGGTGTTATCTTTCACCGCGCCTTTGTTTGTCGTGCGAGTAAGTGTCATCTCCTGGTGTGGGAATGTGGGTTTAGAGTAAGAAGGGATAGAGTTACATCACTACGTACAAGCAGCATGTACATGTTGAATGGTGGCTTAAGTAGTAAACTAGTATAGTATAATAGCATAGCATGCTTCGGTATACGATATCTTTTAAGTAAATGTAGTACAGAATGTGGTGAACTCACATTCATAGTCTGTGCTATGATTGAGAGAGCAGAGATGACGTCATCGCGTATGGTTGCTTTGGGGGAAGTATCTTAGTAAATGAAGGTGGTATAATGCAGGTGAAATTTTATAGAGGAGAGGATATTGTTGCCACTTTCCCCCACAGTGAGGGCGAGATTCCCTTTTAAGCCTTTTTCTTTAAATTCCTGGATTGAAGGCATTATGTAATCTCTTTGGTACAATCCCTGATGTCTTCCCAGACTCTATGCACCTCTGTTCTACCCTTTCTGGACTATAGAAGGCAAACAGATTTGCAGCTCCTCTGGTGTTATAGGGAAGATTCGAGTGAGTCAATCTGCTCGATGTGGCCGATAAAATTTCGAGACGATGTTCGCATAAGGCACAAGTCAGAAATAGATGGTAATGCGAAGGAGATTATAAATTATAAATTTTAATGTTAGCGCTACCCACACGAAGGTTATTCGTTTGTAGAATGCTCGAATGAAGAAGGTTCGAAATGGTGACGCCAGATTTGCCTGGTCTCGGTATGATTTACGACGGAAATGTTCCTGAAATGATGATGAAGTGATGGTATTCGACATAAATTTGTTTGTAGAGTGGGCATTATAATAGAACTGCGTTAAAACCTTCCGGGTATTTGCTTCTCCCTGCCGATGTCTACTTTAAGAGTGGAATTATACCAAAACCAGCTCCCTTGGCATAGAGGTTAGGATGATCACTTTGCTACGCCGAGACTGGGACGTGACACGGGTTCGAATCTTGTCACCGGCTCTGATGTTTTCCCTGTGTTTTACGAAGACTTAACAGACGAATGTCCCCCACACTACCCCCTGAAGTTGGCCCAGGATGCACATTAACCCACCTGTCCCCAACTCCTTCCTGCTGTCCTCTCTCCATTTGTTCACGTCTGTACACCGCTCATAGCCACTGTTGCTTCGCGGCGCTCGCACGGAATTCAAATAAACACATATAAAAAAGATTATAACAATTGCGCTAAATATTCTGGCAACAAAAGACGTTTATAAGGTCATGTTCATCAACTGTAAAAGATCTCATAAACTGCTCGTAATGTTTTAAATGCCCCCTCACATGTCTGTAATATTCTTGAGCTTGAATTCCACCGCTCATAACAACCGCTTTAAAAACAACCGCTCGTAGACACAACCTTCACGTGGGCATTGCGCTTATATTCATGAATGACCGTTACAATTGTAATATCTTATACATAACAAAACTGCACAAATATAAAAACGTGTATCATAATATGCATTAATCAAGCTAGAAGGGAAAAATATTATATATTACAAACTCTTATACCCTATGTGAGCAACACTTACTCACAATCACTGCACGGTGACTAAGAAACAGATAAGGTTCGAGAGGGTACTTCACGCGATGCCTTCGTGGGTTCTCATCGTCTTATCAGTTGTTTTTCTGCCTGCGGACCACCCAAGGCGACCTTTCCAAGCGAGGACATCATTAAACTTACACTTTATATAACAAACTATGAGCAAAAGCCGACAGCAATTGTTCAGAAAGACACCACCAGACACGAGAAGGGATGGCAAGTGAGATTGTTCCCCACTGCGGATGCTACACATCGCGTGAGACGATAAGAGGGCAATGCTGGGCAAACTACGCAGATATTTAGGGATAGTAACATTAATAAGGAGCATTCGAATTAACCGTAACACGCCCAACGAAAAAGGAAGAGAAAAGACAGACTGCACAAACAGGTGGGAATTCTGAGCGACCATCGGTGAGAGTGACGCTTTATATTAATCCGAGGAGAAGCAAGGGCACGCTCCGCGGTGATCCCTGGGGGTTTTAAGTAATCACCTTCCGGACGCAGCGTACGTTATTTACTGTGACAATACAGATTAATATACAATGAGTCACAGAGGACTTGCAGGATCAGGGAAGATAAACGCAAGAAAATCCCGCTTCTAAAAATACGCTATACAGTTGATAAAAAATAATTTACGAACCCTGTGAGAACATTAAAAAAAATCGCAACTACACAGTGAAACGCTACAACGCAGCATAAATAATAGTGAAAAATATACGCATCGGGGACCTCACCCCACTCTGGATTTCTTTTAAGTATAGTAGTGTAGAAAGTGGTGAACTCACATTCATAGTCTATGCTGTATTTGAGAGAGCAGAGATGACGTCATCACATATAGTTGCTTTGGAGCCAGTATCTTAGTAAATGAAGGTGGTATAATGCGGGTGAAATTTAATAGAGGAGAGGATATTGTTGCCACTTTCCCCCATAGTAAGGGCGAGATTCCATTTTAAGCCTTTTTCTTTAAATTTCTGGATTGAAGACATTATGTAATCTCTTTGGTACAATCCCTGTTGTCTTCCCAGACCTTACGCAACTCCGTTTTACCCTTTCTGGACTATAGAAGGCAAACAGCTTTGCAGCTCCTCTGGCGTTATAAGGAAGATTGGAGTGAGTCGATGTGCTCGATTTGGCCGATAAAATATCGAGACGAATTTCGCATAAGGCACGAGTCCGAAATAGACGGTAATGCGAAGGAAATTATAAATTGTAAAGTTAACGCTACCCACACGAAAGTTATTCGTTTGTAGAATGCTCCAATGGAGAACGTTCGAAATGGTGACGCCATATTTGCCTCGTCTCTGTATTATTTACGAAGAAATGTTCCTGAAATGATGATGAAGTGATGGTATTCGACATAAATATGTTTGTAGAGTGGGTATTACAATGGAACTGCTTTAAAACCTTCCGGGTATTTGCTTCTCCCTACAATATGTCTTCTGTAGTCCATCATTCGAGACAACTTGGAGAATATGACTTCAGAACAGATGTCTTCCTTCAACTGCACTACATCACGATGGAAGAGTTTGTCAAGTAATGTTGCCTGTGAATCGAATAGCGCTTTGTTTTCTGATTATGTTGTCGTACAACCAGAGTTTGTTTACATGCATCCATTTATATCTGTATGCACGCATGTCATGCGCGTGCAAGATGTGTTTCCTTTTGTTTCGTAAATTCATTCCTCGCTTCTCTAAAGTCTTCGACGATGCAGATATATTAATAAACTAAACAGACATTCTAGCCAGTCCTACTGTCCTCTCTCTTGTTAAAACCAGTAAAACTGTGCAATCCTCCTCTCTAGTTGTCGCTGTCTGTTCCCCGTAATGGCAGCTGTTGTCTTAAAGAGTTGTCAGGAAATAATAGAAAAAATAACACGGCGGCTTCCAAAGTCTTTGATGCAATTATGGTGCTTATCTATTCTCAGAACTTGTTGGAAACGGCGTGTTTGATGGCCTCTTCGCTAGATAAGGTCTCCTCTTGGGTCCCGCCGGCACGAAAACAACTGATAAGGCGGTAAGAACGCACGAAGCCATGAAGAGCAATTCCACATGAGAGTGGTCTAGTCGATGAATGTTTTATAAAAGACACCAACATTCAAAGTTCATAATAATAATAATAATTGGGTGTTTACGTCGCGAGACAACTGAGATCATGAGCGACGCCACAGCGGTCGGTCTGTGGATTGCTTTTGCCCACCTGAGGGTTCTTTAACGTGCGATGAAAGCTCATCACACGGCACCCCGTATTTAACGTCCCTCGCGGAAGACGGCGTGTCTAAGCAACTTGTACCCTGCCACCAAGTTGCTGGCGTCCTCGGCCGGGTCATTCAAAGTTCGCACAACGACGTGAAACAACGACGACAATAACAACAACAAGTAAATTAGAGTGAATGACAATATTGGGCCAAACCTCATACTCAAAAAGCAAACTAATGGTGAAAAAGGATAAATAGGTAACTATAAACTATTTAGGACTACGCATTCATATTAGAGATGGGATGAATCAAGGTGGTTCCCAATTCGAATCCAAAACCAGGGAAAGTTCTCTGAATCATACGAAACTCGAATCTTTCGAATCATTTCTTTAAAAAAAGGTTTAAGAAACCAGGAAAAAACAATATACAGCAAATTGTTTCGAATCGGCATATGATACCTTTGTTTAATGAAAAACAAATTGAATGATTGTTGAATTTCAGGAGAAAACAATGCCATATTGTTCTTATTGAACTTAATTGCCCGTATTCACCAGTCCAACTTAGCCTTTGGTTTAGTGACCTCTGGTTTAAGCTGATCACACGAGAATTTCGTCCGCCAATCAGGAACAATCCTCCTTTCCGGTTGTTGCGGCCTGTTCGCCGTACAGGGCAACAGTTGTCTTTGGAGCTGTCAGGGAATAATACAAAGAAACGGCGGCTTCCAAAGTGTTCAATGCAATGCGGGTGCTTATCTATTCTCAGAACCTGTTGCGAACGCTATATTTGACGGCCTCTTGGCTAGGTAAGGTCTCCTCTTGTGTGCCGCCGGCACGAAAACAACTGATTAGGCAATAAGAACGCACGGAGCGATCTCCTGGAATTCCACTCGAAAATGGTCTCCTCGTCGAATCTTTACAATGGTCTTGTAGCAGTGCAGCACCTTCATCCACATCGCTGGTCTGGTCATCCACATCGCTACTGGTGCGAGGCACCATCTCACGAGCACAATCATTAAACCATCAGTTGGGCTCTCGCCACTAACCGAACAGGTTGTCGTTATTTAGAGCTCCCAACATTGGTGACCCGAACGTCGAACGTAAGGATCGAACATCGTCCTTAACCGCCACGTCCATCTGCCCGCTGGGACATTCCATCATCGCCGGTCAGGACTCATGTAGACGGCATCAAGTCTTATCTTAGTCTATCTTATGTCCTCAGTATGTGATTACCTCTGCATTCCGATATATTTGCCTCAAAATTTCACTATTTTCTAATTCGCTATTTCACTATCCTCACCTATTTTCGCTGTCACGCAATTAAGAGTCAGAGGTTGCGAACCTACTCAGAAGTGGAACTGTTAGAATTGAAGTTAATGGAACAGAAATTTAACTAATTCATCGGCGATGTTGAAGCCCGTATAGTTATTTCGGCGAGTCGGTGCATTATACTACATACTACATAGCGATAATGCGTAATAGAGACAGTGAACGTTACGGCCGAGACAGGCACTCTGTAGCAGCAAGCTGATTTGAATCGATGCAACGAACACTTAAAGTGACTTCGACTACACTCTTGTCTATACCCGTCCGCCGGACCCGTCAGGGTGTCATACTCCCTAGCGGGACGACGCTTTCATAGGAGACGCTCGGAGACGCTTTCATACGAACCAAATATACGGCAACCAAAGTAATATTGTCACGTATCTTCTTTGGGGCGACCACACGCAACAACAACAGGCAACGAGGCGTCGAACGACGGGCTGGGGCCTGTGACACGTCGCGCTACATTGCAAGCGATCCTTCTGGAAGCATCTGCTCCTCCGCTCGCATCAATCAAGGACGGGCCGACGAGCTCGGAGGGGCCTCCCAAGCAGCACATTGTACTAAAAGTCGGGTGCAATAGGGGTGGACGGTACGTGTCTTATCAATGTTCCTTAGTTTCAAGAGTCTGTTCAAGGTCTTCCACCCCTAGGTGGTTCAAGGCCAACCCCTATTGTATTCAACTTTCAGTAGATTGAGCTGCCTGGGTTCTGTATTTCCTCCTCTCCACCGACGCGCGCTTTCTACAATGTTCGCCGCTGTGTATAAAAGTTTGTGAGCTCCCAGTCGGACCATTATTCTGTAGAGGACGATGGTCTTCCTCTACATGAGCCCCGACCGGCGATGATGGAACCGCGCCTGTGGAACTTCTTCTTCTTCAGCCACAAAGGATATGGCCCTTAGCCACACAGGGCGATTGGCCAGGAGCATGAGAGGGCAGTATAGTTCCGGGGGGGGGGGGGCGTTGTAGAGACGGGGACGGGGATGGTGGTGAGGGTTAGGTGGTCAGGCTACTCAGGCCGGGCGACTCAAAAGCGGCCGCAGGTATCTAGGAAGGCGACGACGCTGGACGCCACTTCGGGGATCCATTTCTCCGTGTGTGAGGCTCCGAAGGAGTGTAAGGACGGTAAGGAGAGAGGGATGCCTTGTCTGGCAAATGGCAGGATGAAATGGTTGCGGCGGGGCCTTCTGAAAAGAAGAGATCAGGTTCCCCCTCAAGTCCTTCGAGCCCATTTTCATGCTCCGGTAGACGAGAAGTTTTCTTCGTTCACGGCAGCATACAGGGTGTTCAAAATTAAGCTTTCACTAGCACTTTATAAATAGGCGAACAAAAGAAAACTGGTGCTATTTTTTCCGTTCCTTGAGTAAGAAACAGGTGCTACATAATTAGCAGCACCTGTTTCTTACACAAGTAGCGTAAAGTTATTATCCGGTTTCCCGTCATCGCTGCTGTGTTTGCGTAGCGCTCGTGAACGCTTAATTTTGAACACCCTGTATACAGATGCCGCATCCCGAACCAACAAGTACGCCTCAGCATTCGTCATACCATCCGAAGGCGTAGTACAAGGGCGACACCTTTCACATCCAACCTTCTCAACAGCTGCGGAACTCTATGCCATCCTTTTCTTTCTACAACACATAGCTGATTTTACCCCGCGAAAATGGGCAGTCTTCACGGACTCCAAGTCTGCATTTCAGGCTATTGAAAATTCCGGCATACGAGGCCCATCCGCACCCTTGGTCACAGATGTGTTAATGACTTACCACAATGTCTACGCAGCAGGCCACAGGTGAGTTCTCCAGTGGGTTCCAGCCCATTGTGGTGTCGTGGGGAACGAGCAGGCCGACAGCGCCGCAGAAGCAGCACTCTCGTATCGCAAGTAATGCGCATGAGCGACATCGGATCGGTCGTTTTGTTCGACTTGCTAGCTTCTCCACGACTTTATATGTTGACGCTGGAGAGGTTAACGACAAACTGCCAGCTGAGAACGGCGAGCCCGAGGCGGTGATGGGGGATGATCCTCGTCTCATTTCAGGCAGCCGCGTTGCCCGCCTACTGGAGCACTTAAGAAACCAGGAATTTGAGCACGGCTACGACATAAACCCGGGCGCCTCATCCCAGACGTTCGGCAAACGGGCCTTGGGTATGACGCGATAAATACGACCAAGCACTCGTCTGATGGCCCGGGTCGTCCTCTTTCACTTGGTAGTGCCAGCTTCTCCACGACTTTATATGTTGACGCTGGAGATCACACTTATACGGCTTCTCGCCTGTGACGCGCCAGGCTCATGTTCTGGCTGAATTGCTTAGGAGAGATCGCACTTTTATGGCCTTTCCCCCATGTGTGTACGCTTGTGAACCCACAGCTTTGTGCTCTCTCCGAATTCTGTGGGAGAAAGATCGCACTTACACGGCTTCTCGCCTGTGACGCACCAAGCTTGTGTTCTGGCTGAATTGCTTAGGACAGAGATCGCACTTGTATGGCCTTTCCCCCATGTGTGTACGTTTGCGAACCCACAGCTTTCTGCTCTCTGCGAATTCTGCGGGACAAAGATCGCACTTGTACGGCTTCTCGCCTGTGACGCACCAAGCTTGTGTTCTGGCTGAATTGCTTAGGACAGAGATCGCACTTGTATGGCCTTTCCCCCATGTGTGTACGTTTGCGAACCCACAGCTTTGTGCTCTCTCCGAATTCTGCGGGACAAAGATCGCACTTGTACGGCTTCTCGCCTGTGACGCACCAAGCTCGCGTTCTGGCTGAATTGCTTAGGACAGAGATCGCACTTGTATGACCTTTCCCCCATGTGTGTACGCTTGTGAACCCACAGCTTTGTGCTCTCTCCGAATTCTGCGGGACAGAGATCGCACTTATACGGCTTCTCGCCTGTGACGCACCAGGCTCGTGTTCTGGCTGAATTGCTTAGGACAGAGATCGCACTTGTATGACCTTTCCCCCATGTGTGTACGCTTGTGAACCCACAGCTTTGTGCTCTCTCCGAATTCTGCGGGACAAAGATCGCACTTACACGGCTTCTCGCCTGTGACGCACCAGGCTCGTGTTCTGGCTGAATTGCTCAGGACAGAGATCGCACTTGTATGACCTTTCCCCCATGTGTGTACGCTTGTGAACCCACAGCTTTGTGCTCTCTCCGAATTCTGCGGGACAAAGATCGCACTTATACGGCTTCTCGCCTGTGACGCACCAGGCTCGTGTTCTGGCTGAATTGCTCAGGACAGAGATCGCACTTGTATGACCTTTCCCCCATGTGTGTACGCTTGTGAACCCACAGCTTTGTGCTCTCTCCGAATTCTGCGGGACAAAGATCGCACTTATACGGCTTCTCGCCTGTGACGCACCAGGCTCGTGTTCTGGCTGAATTGCTTAGGACAGAGATCGCACTTGTATGACCTTTCCCCCATGTGTGTACGCTTGTGAACCCACAGCTTTGTGCTCTCTCCGAATTCTGCGGGACAAAGATCGCACTTATACGGCTTCTCGCCTGTGACGCACCAGGCTCGTGTTCTGGCTGAATTGCTTAGGACAGAGATCGCACTTGTATGACCTTTCCCCCATGTGTGTACGCTTGTGAACACACAGCTTTGTGCTCTCTCCGAATTCTGCGGGACAAAGATCGCACTTATACGGCTTCTCGCCTGTGACGCACCAGGCTCGTGTTCTGGCTGAATTGCTTAGGACAGAGATCGCACTTGTATGACCTTTCCCCCATGTGTGTACGCTTGTGAACCCACAGCTTTGTGCTCTCTCCGAATTCTGCGGGACAAAGATCGCACTTATACGGCTTCTCGCCTGTGACGCACCAGGCTCGTGTTCTGGCTGAATTGCTTAGGACAGAGATCGCACTTGTATGACCTTTCCCCCATGTGTGTACGCTTGTGAACCCACAGCTTTGTGCTCTCTCCGAATTCTGCGGGACAAAGATCGCACTTATACGGCTTCTCGCCTGTGACGCACCAGGCTCGTGTTCTGGCTGAATTGCTTAGGACAGAGATCGCACTTGTATGACCTTTCCCCCATGTGTGTACGCTTGTGAACCCACAGCTTTGTGCTCTCTCCGAATTCTGCGGGACAAAGATCGCACTTATACGGCTTCTCGCCTGTGACGCACCAAGCTTGTGTTCTGGCTGAATTGCTTAGGACAGAGATCGCACTTGTATGACCTTTCCCCCATGTGTGTACGCTTGTGAACCCACAGCTTTGTGCTCTCTCCGAATTCTGCGGGACAAAGATCGCACTTATACGGCTTCTCGCCTGTGACGCATCAGGCTCGTGTTCTGGCTGAATTGCTTAGGACAGAGATCGCACTTGTATGACCTTTCCCCCATGTGTGTACGCTTGTGAACCCACAGCTTTGTGCTCTCTCCGAATTCTGCGGGACAAAGATCGCACTTATACGGCTTCTCGCCTGTGACGCACCAGGCTCGTGTTCTGGCTGAATTGCTTAGGACAGAGATCGCACTTGTATGACCTTTCCCCCATGTGTGTACGCTTGTGAACCCACAGCTTTGTGCTCTCTCCGAATTCTGCGGGACAAAGATCGCACTTATACGGCTTCTCGCCTGTGACGCACCAGGCTCGTGTTCTGGCTGAATTGCTTAGGACAGAGATCGCACTTGTATGACCTTTCCCCCATGTGTGTACGCTTGTGAACCCACAGCTTTGTGCTCTCTCCGAATTCTGCGGGACAAAGATCGCACTTATACGGCTTCTCGCCTGTGACGCACCAGGCTCGTGTTCTGGCTGAATTGCTTAGGACAGAGATCGCACTTGTATGACCTTTCCCCCATGTGTGTACGCTTGTGAACCCACAGCTTTGTGCTCTCTCCGAATTCTGCGGGACAAAGATCGCACTTATACGGCTTCTCGCCTGTGACGCACCAGGCTCGTGTTCTGGCTGAATTGCTTAGGACAGAGATCGCACTTGTATGACCTTTCCCCCATGTGTGTACGCTTGTGAACCCACAGCTTTGTGCTCTCTCCGAATTCTGCGGGACAAAGATCGCACTTATACGGCTTCTCGCCTGTGACGCACCAGGCTCGTGTTCTGGCTGAATTGCTTAGGACAGAGATCGCACTTGTATGACCTTTCCCCCATGTGTGTACGCTTGTGAACCCACAGCTTTGTGCTCTCTCCGAATTCTGTGGGACAAAGATCGCACTTATACGGCTTCTCGCCTGTGACGCACCAGGCTCGTGTTCTGGCTGAATTGCTTAGGACAGAGATCGCACTTGTATGACCTTTCCCCCATGTGTGTACGCTTGTGAACCCACAGCTTTGTGCTCTCTCCGAATTCTGCGGGACAAAGATCGCACTTATACGGCTTCTCGCCTGTGACGCACCAGGCTCGTGTTCTGGCTGAATTGCTTAGGACAGAGATCGCACTTGTATGACCTTTCCCCCATGTGTGTACGCTTGTGAACCCACAGCTTTGTGCTCTCTCCGAATTCTGCGGGACAAAGATCGCACTTATACGGCTTCTCGCCTGTGACGCACCAGGCTCGTGTTCTGGCTGAATTGCTTAGGACAGAGATCGCACTTGTATGACCTTTCCCCCATGTGTGTACGCTTGTGAACCCACAGCTTTGTGCTCTCTCCGAATTCTGCGGGACAAAGATCGCACTTATACGGCTTCTCGCCTGTGACGCACCAGGCTCGTGTTCTGGCTGAATTGCTTAGGACAGAGATCGCACTTGTATGACCTTTCCCCCATGTGTGTACGCTTGTGAACCCACAGCTTTGTGCTCTCTCCGAATTCTGCGGGACAAAGATCGCACTTATACGGCTTCTCGCCTGTGACGCACCAGGCTCGTGTTCTGGCTGAATTGCTTAGGACAGAGATCGCACTTGTATGACCTTTCCCCCATGTGTGTACGCTTGTGAACCCACAGCTTTGTGCTCTCTCCGAATTCTGCGGGACAAAGATCGCACTTATACGGCTTCTCGCCTGTGACGCACCAGGCTCGTGTTCTGGCTGAATTGCTTAGGACAGAGATCGCACTTGTATGACCTTTCCCCCATGTGTGTACGCTTGTGAACCCACAGCTTTGTGCTCTCTCCGAATTCTGCGGGACAAAGATCGCACTTATACGGCTTCTCGCCTGTGACGCACCAGGCTCGTGTTCTGGCTGAATTGCTTAGGACAGAGATCGCACTTGTATGACCTTTCCCCCATGTGTGTACGCTTGTGAACCCACAGCTTTGTGCTCTCTCCGAATTCTGCGGGACAAAGATCGCACTTATACGGCTTCTCGCCTGTGACGCACCAAGGTTGTGTTCTGGCTGAATTGCTTAGGACAGAGATCGCACTTGTATGACCTTTCCCCCATGTGTGTACGCTTGTGAACCCACAGCTTTGTGCTCTCTCCGAATTCTGCGGGACAAAGATCGCACTTATACGGCTTCTCGCCTGTGACGCATCAGGCTCGTGTTCTGGCTGAATTGCTTAGGACAGAGATCGCACTTGTATGGCCTTTCCCCCATGTGTGTACGCTTGTGAACCCACAGCTTTGTGCTCTCTCTTGAATTCTGCTGGCAAAGATCGCACTTATACGCTGTGAGAGGCACTACAACAGAATGTGTTCAAATTTACTTTTAGTGTGTACATTTATTTAGTTTGGTGGTGAGACAAAAGGAAATTCTCGGGATTGTGGTATCAAGTTGGCATATGTAAGTGGTTGGAAATCTTTTTTTTAAATTTCTTTACGTCGATTTCTTTGTTCACTTCACAAACAGACGAGACGTACGGCATAAAACAATGGAAGCCTCAAGAGAAGCACAATGGTAGATAGCTGGGCTAGTTTGATGACTATCCCTGGTTTGATTAACGAAGTGCCAAAGGAGTATGAACAAGAGATGTAAGACAAGCACAAGCGCTTGTGTTTCCCTTACCTCTCGTGTCCATGTTCCTTCCGCGCTTCAGTAGTCAACGATAAAGAAGATACCCAGTCATCATGAGAGGAAGAAAAAGAGGGAAGGGAGCAATGTAAGAGCATGTTGCTCATGGAAATGAACCGTTCTCTGTAGTTCAGAGCCTGTGAGAGGATGTCTTTTTCATGTCTGTTTGTCTCCCCGGCACTGGGTTTCGTGACACTTCAATGCATCACCACCAAATCCAGCTCCAATCCAACTATTTTTGAACCTCAGTTTGTTCATGCGTGCAAGTTTTGAAACATTCCACCAGGAAAAAAAGCAGAAATAAAATGGGATAGGATATAGAGAGCTTCTGCATAGCCTTTTCTCCCTGCGCATCATCATGTGTTCATGAAGGACATACAACAGCACAGAAGTGACACTTAATTGGACGGATTCTTTCGCGTGTACATGGCATATGTACTTGCACAGTTTCAAATCTCAAGTGTCTTGTGGAGACATGTGAAGCCACAGGTTCCTGCTCTGGCTTAACTAGCTCGTGCTCGGCCAGCAGCTATTTGGTTCGCTGGCTGGTGCCTGCTGGTCCTGTGACTGATCCCTGCATAACAGAAGTAGCATTTGTAGGGCTTCACACCCATGTACCTGCATGCAGTTGTAACGCTGCAGGTTTGGCACTACCTCAAGTTTGCAGAACAGGGAATGCTCCTGTATGGCTTCGAGTCTGTCTGTCTCGTGACTCTGTAGGTGTCTGCTCTGACTGAACTCCGCAGGACAGACATCGTACTTTTATGGCTTCTCGCCCGTGTATGCCCGCTTGTGCTGCCGTAGGTTCCTGCTCAGGCTGAAATTACCAGGGCAGACATCACACATGTATAGCATCTCGCCCGTGTGTGTCCGCTTACGCTGCCGTAGGTTCCTCCTCAGGCAGAGGTCAGCACGGCGGGCATCGCACTTGTATGGCTTCACACCCATGTGTGTCCGCTTGTGCTGCTGCAGGCTCCTTCTCTCACTGAACTCCGCTGGGCAAGCACCACACCTGTATGGTTTCTCGCCGGTGTGTGTTCGCTTGTGACGCTGGAGCTGTCCGTTCTGGCTGAACTCCGCCGGGCATGCATCGCACTGGTATGTCTTCTCGCCCGTATGTGTCCGCTTGTGCTGCTGTAAGTTCCCTCTCTGACCGAACTCCGCAGAAGAAACACTGCACTTGGATGTTTTCTTGCCTGTGTGTGTCAGTTTGTGATACGACAGGCTCTTGCTCTGGCTGAACCCAGCAGGACAGAGATCGCACTTGTACGATTTCTCGCCCCTGTGTGTCCGCTTGTGACGCTGGAGGTGCCCGCTCTGGCTGAATTTCGCTGGGCAGACATCACACTTGTATGGCTTCTCGCCCGTGTGTGTCCGCTTGTGCTGCTGCAGGTTCCCTCTCTCACTGAACGCCGCTGGGCAGGCATCGCACTTGTATGGTTTCTCGCCGGTGTGTGTCCGCTTGTGACGCTGGAGATGCTCGTTATGGCTGAATTTCGCTGGGCAGGCATCGCACTTGTATGGCTTCTCGCCCATGTGTGTCAGCTTGTGCTGCTGAAAGTTCCCTCTCTGACCGAACTCCGCAGAAGAAACACTGCACTTGGATGTTTTCTTGCCTGTGTGTGTCAGTTTGTGATACGACAGGCTCTTGCTCTGGCTGAACCCAGCAGGACAGAGATCGCACTTGTACGATTTCTCGCCCCTGTGTGTCCGCTTGTGACGCTGGAGGTGCCCGCTCTGGCTGAATTTCGCTGGGCAGACATCACACTTGTATGGCTTCTCGCCCGTGTGTGTCCGCTTGTGCTGCTGCAGGTTCCCTCTCTCACTGAACGCCGCTGGGCAGGCATCGCACTTGTATGGTTTCTCGCCGGTGTGTGTCCGCTTGTGACGCTGGAGATGCTCGTTATGGCTGAATTTCGCTGGGCAGGCATCGCACTTGTATGGCTTCTCGCCCATGTGTGTCAGCTTGTGCTGCTGAAAGTTCCCTCTCTGACCGAACTCCGCAGAAGAAACACTGCACTTGGGTGTTTTCTTGCCTGTGTGCGTCAGTTTGTGATACGACAGGCTCTTGCTCTGGCTGAACCCAGCAGGACAGAGATCGCACTTGTACGGTTTCCCGCCCCTGTGTGTCCGCTTGTGACGCTGGAGGTGCCCACTCTGGCTGAACTTCGCTGGGCAGACATCACACTTGTATGGCTTCTCGCCCGTGTGTGTCCGCTTGTGCTGCTGTAGGTTCCCTCTCTCACTGAACGCCGCTGGGCAGGCATCACACTTGTATGGTTTCTCGCCGGTGTGTGTCCGCTTGTGACGCTGGAGATGTTCGTTATGGCTGAACTTCGCTGGGCAGGCATCGCACTTGTATGGCTTCTCGCCCGTGTGTGTCCACTTGTGCTGCTGTAAGTTCCCTCTCAGACCAAACTCCGCAGAAGAAACACTGCACTTGGATGTTTTCTTGCCTGTGTGCGTCAGTTTGTGATCCGACAGGCTCTTGCTCTGGCTAAACCCAGCAGGACAGAGATCGCACTTGTACGGCTTCTCGCTCCTGTGTGTCCGCTTGTGACGCTGTAGGTGCCCGCTCTGGCTGAACTTCGCTGGGCAGACATCGCACTTGTATGGCTTCTCGCCCGTGTGTGTCAGTTTGTGCTGCTGTAAGTTCCCTCTATGACCAAACTCTGCAGAACAAACACTGCACTTGTATGTTTTCTTGCCTGTGTGCGTCAGTTTGTGATACGACAGGCTCTTGCTCTGGCTGAACCCAGCAGGACAGAGATCGCACTTGTACGGCTTCTCGCTCCTGTGTGTCCGCTTGTGACGCTGTAGGTGCCCGCTCTGGCTGAACTTCGCTGGGCAGACATCGCACTTGTATGGCTTCTCGCCCGTGTGTGTCTGCTTGTGACGCTGGAGGTGTTCGTTATGGCTGAACTTCGCTGGGCAGGCATCGCACTTGTATGGCTTCTCGCCCGTGTGCGTCAGTTTGTGATCTGACAGGCTCTTGCTCTTGCTGAACCCAGCAGGACAGAGATCGCACTTATATGGTTTCTCGCCTTTGTGTGTCTGCTTGTGACGCTGTAGGTGCCCGCTCTGGCTGAACTTCGCTTGGCAGACATCGCACTTGTATGGCTTCTCGCCCGTGTGGGTCCGCTTGTGCTGCTGTAGGTTCCCTCTCTCACTGAACGCTGCTGGGCAGGCATCGCACTTGTATGGTTTCTCGCCGGTGTGTGTCCGCTTGTGACGCTGGAGATGTTCGTTATGGCTGAACTTCGCTGGGCAGGCATCGCACTTATATGGCTTCTTGCTCGTGTGTGTCCACTTGTGCTTCTGGAAGCTCCTTCTCCGACCGAACTCCGCAGTGCAAACATTGAACTTCTGTGTTTTCTCGCCCATGTGCGTCAGTTTGTGATCCAACAGGCTCTTGCTCTGGCTGAACTCAGCGGGACAGAGATCGCACTTATTCGGTTTCTCACCCCTGTGTGTCCGCTTGTGACGCTGTAGGTGCATTGTCCGGCTGAACTCTGCCGGGCAGGCATCACACTTGTATAGTTTTTCGCGAGTGTGTGCTCGCTTGCGAAGCCGCCGGTGCACAATACGGCTGAACTTTGCAGGGCAGGTATCATTCTTGTACAACTGCTGGTTCATGTGCGTTTGCATGTGACACCGCAGACTCCTCCTCTGGTGGAACTGTGCAGGACAGTGGTCGGACTTGCATGACTCCTCGTCAGTACGCTTTGACACGTGACTCGTGTCACTGCCAGACGGCAAGAATGCAGAGGGACAGATGTCGTACCTAAAACCCTCCTCTCCCATCTGATCCCCCGATGGAGTAGCTGGACACTTTTCAGACTCATTGTGACACTGTGCAAGCATGTGACGTCTCCGGCTGTCTTTCGACGTGCACGCAAGTGCACATGGCTTGCTCTGGTCTCGAGGTTGCTCCATGGGAGGACTGTCCATAGTGACTGGTGAAGTGTTGTCGAACTGCGCTTCAACGGTTATTGTGCTGATATTGAACTGTGCCTCTGAAGATGTGCAACCAGAAGATGCTTGATCACAAGTGCCTCTGGGCTGGTCGTTAATGTGGAGCAAACCAGCGCTTCCTCTTGCTCCTGTAATTTCGGAAATTGGAGATTAGGTGGGCATACCAGCACAGGCGCACCTCTGATGGCACTGCCTTTGCCCTCAGGCTGTTCGTGTTCGACTCAGCAAATTATCTCCCTTGCACACTATTGAGGTCCTACGTTTAAAGCGACTGCCCCCTCCTCTCCTCCAGGTATTTGCTGTGAGGCAAAGTGTCGTGCTTTCAGGCAGAAGGCCCAGAGCTCGATACGGGACAGTGAGAGCCTTTTGTTTCCTTCCTTTCTTCGTTCCTAGCCGGGGGCGCTCTTGACCGCATAGCACGCAGTATGCCAATCATCATCGCAGATGATATTGCTCTGTCTCCGGATCAGCTAAGAAAGGGGGTGCGCACCGTTTCATGTATCAACATTCCTCCCAATCGGAAGATAAAACAATACGGTTCTGAAGGTTGGTTGGCCTAGAATGATTTTGCCAGCGAAGAGCGCCACCTGTAAGTGCCCGAAAATCCGGGCCCTATTGATGAGGAACTTGCGAAAATCACTGCAGTGTCTGAAGAAAAAGGAAAGGTGGAATCCCTTTAAATGGAACCTCAAGGAACCTGGAAAATATGTTCCGTTTATCGGAAGATGCATTTACTAAATTACCGTATTTACCCGAATGTTAGTCGACACCCCCCCCCCCTTTAGAGATTCATGAAAATGAAATAAACTTCTGTGGTAACGAAATAGTAAAAGATGTATTCATCGGGAAAGAGCATCGCACATTGCTTCAATGACGCCGCGTAGAAACGACGCATTTTAACCATGGGAGAGAAAGGAAGAAGGAACTTTCGTTTTGACTGCTTTTATTGCTGTCGTTTGTCACACGTCCAAATCCCTTTCACCCCTTTCCCTCTCTCTCTCCCCCTCCATGTGAGGAAGCGAACGCGCGTGACCAGCGCGTCGGCCGCAGAGCAACGTGGTTGCGCAGATCACGATTATAAGTCGACCCCCTACTTTCCATCGTCGATCTTGGAAAAAGGGGTCGACTTCCATTCGAGCAAATACGGTATTTAAGCCATGCTCCTTGTTTTCACAAGCCACTGGCATCTGTACTCAGTGTTGTGTAATTTTTAGCAGGGACATGTAACGGTAATGGTAACGGAAACAGAAACAGTATATGTATTACTGAAATTGGAGATAGTAACGATAACGGAAATGGAAACGCGTACCACTGTCCTCAATTACCGCAAACAGAAACGGAAAGGAAAATT
The DNA here is from genome assembly GCF_037126465.1 of Ornithodoros turicata. NCBI lineage: Eukaryota > Metazoa > Arthropoda > Arachnida > Ixodida > Argasidae > Ornithodoros > Ornithodoros turicata. The sequence continues at coordinate 8,610 of NW_026999560.1, read as the reverse complement.
ATCGTCCGGTATTGAATTCAGGTAATGGCTAATACTGTTGTGCGACGACATTTCAGTGACTTTTCATTTCATTTTTATTACTTCATTCCGTGTAATGCCCTAAATATTGCACGACAGCATGGAACCAAAGCGCTGGACCAAACCAAACCTGGAACCAAATACTGGATGTCGAGGGTGCATCATTCATGACATTACCTACCTACATGAATCAAGACATGAGACTTACACAACAGGCTCCACGCACTGCACTCTACTCTACCATAGCACTTGGATGACAGCATATGAGTTTTATATTTATTTACTTTTACTTTCTGCGTTTCGCCGTGGCTACGGCAGTATTGTTTGCTACTGAGAGCATCTGCCAGTGAATGCAACACTGGATAAACTTTACGCCCATCTTGGGTTGCTGGACTCAGAATGACAGAAGACCGACTGAAGACATGTTCTTGCACTTCTTTATAAACCTTGCAAGATGTGCGCATCTGAACAGCATAAAATTACTTGTGCAGTGTGTACGCGTGGCACACTGGGGGAAAACAGTGGCATAGAGCTGGCATAGAGCTGACATAGAGCTGACATAGAGCTGACAGAGAGCTGACAGAGAGCTGACAGAGAGCTGACAGGGACCGTCCTCCCGCAGCTCTGCAACAGCCGTTACATTACCAGGAACAGTAACGGAAACGAAATAAAAAGCTGGTATCAGAAACGGATAACGGAAACGAAAATTACTTAACTTGAGTTCAATTACCAATGGTTTCAATGGTCATTGAAGAACACCCATATGACAGCCCGGGTATAAGTACCCTTGAGCACTTTGTACTTACCCTCTGATGCTGACAGACAGCTGTGTCCCATCTGGTCCTTCTCTGCCAAGAGTGCAACATTGTAAGGCTCTGTCTTCACTTGTACAATTTGATGTTCATTCGAAGAGTTCTCTTGGTGTTCCTCTTTAATGTGACACATCCCAAGTGTTGCTCCTGAAGCAAAACAAAACAGGAGAGAATAAGCCACATTACTATGCTTCAAGTCATGTGACGTCCACCCCCATATAGCCTTTCTGAACCCAGTTTTAGGGCATCACTCTGGAGAAGGAATGCACCGAAGCGTGTTTAGTAAAATTTTGTCTAGCGCTGTACTTTTCAATACAGTAGCACCAGAAGATGTGGAGTGTGTTTGTTAGGGCTAAATATTGTGGGAGCACATGAAGGGAGACACACTGTGCACCATGGATTATTTTGCACTTGATTCCTCTGGTTGCATCTACTGTTCCTTATCTTCTCATTCACAAACATCCTTATGTGCAGTTGTTTATGCGGCCAAAGCCTGCAATAGTTGTAGTAATATGAAATTGTATAAAGGATCTCCAGGTCTATTTTGCCTAGTTTGAGAATCTTCCATACTAGAGAACACATGCTGGAAAACTGATACCAAACGAACAAAAAACTGAAAAGCATTTCCGTTGCATGCCACTTTTTGTCCATATCGTGCCATTCAACTTGGTGTTGGCCAAATCCCCTCAAGCATTTTCGGTTTGCCTTCTGATATTGGGTCGCATCTGTGTCCCATCGGTTCCTGTCCTCCCAAAAGCACGACATTGTAAGCCTCTGTTTTCACTTCTATGTTTGAATCTTCCTGTGAAGATTCCTCTCGAGGTTCTTCTTTAATGTCACACATACCAATTGTTGCTCCTGAAAACAAAAAAGGAGAGAAGTAAGCCACACTGCATGGATTCTAGTCATGTGACGGCCACCTCGGTACCTGTTCTAAACCCAGTGTATAAAATATGCTCTTCAGCGATGAGGAAATTGGGTCTGAACAAAACCCCTGTTCAGCATAAGACTCATGGATCAATTGCCAGGCCAAGTCTCGTGAACGTGGGTGATGTCTGGGACTCATATACGATGATTCATGTGGGAAAAAATTGGGACTATTCAATACCGTGCGTTGAGGTTTATACGGGCGTGATTCACGAATCATTTCAATTGGGGTTGATGAGAAAACGGAAGAACGGAAAAATAGGCGGTCAACGACTCTCGTGCGGTAGTTAAGCTTGCCATCATCAAAAAATCAGGATATATACCAAACTGCAGTGTTCAAATACCCCGTCCCTTCTAGGTTTTCCCTGACTATTTCAAGCAAATTCCCTGAGAAAAACAAAAGGAAACTTGGTGCCTGCTCCAACGTTTTGATACAGATCCGTCATAAAACGGACCATTTATTAAGTATTACTGAGGCTTTCCTAGTTTTCTGCCTCAGAGGTTGTCGTACTGGCGATCTGCCAGTCACGGTCACGTTCCTGCGGTATCGCCTCTCAACCACCAGTCGGCGCTCGATCGCGATTTGCACCGCATCATCACGGCACTACTCTGTGGTTTTCCCTGACTTCAGCTGCTTTTTGGCCAAATTCCCTGACAATTCCCTGTTTTCCAGGTTAGTAGACACCCTGAAAAATACTATTGTCGAATTTCAATTGCAATAACTTGAAATTTGCCTAGCTAACAGAACGTTTTTTTTTACGGATAGACAGAACACTGCAAAAAACAAAAGGAAAGGGAAATGAAAAGGCAAGGAAGGAAATCGCAATAATAATCTGATCAGTGTTAACAAAAGCAACAAAAGCAGCAGCTCCCCTTTCCCTGCTTTTTAAATGCTCGTTCTATCATTTGGGCAGGGGCATGACCTCCTCTCATCGCATCTTTGCGGCCGATTTTGTGCGCTCACCATAGAATTAGAGACTGCGCCTTCCCGTGTATTAGACTAAGTTCACCATGGGCTTCCTGATTCTGTAAAAAGAAACGTTAGGTTGTCTAGGCTTGCAACGGAAATTCGACAAAAGTATTTTTAGTACATTTTGTTTGTACTCCAGAAGATTGCAATAGTGTATAACACGTACACGATTTACTAGTCTTTATTAGGGCATTAGAATGCTGTATGTAACACTGCATCCATAAGATTCATGTTTCATTTGTTTGTTTCTTGGTCTTCCCTTGCTGTTTCTTCTCTTCTACATTGCACGGTTGAGTGTTCTTGGCGTATGCAGGAACTGCAGGTCTTCTCTTGACTTTGCGTTTGACACTGTAGCTATTGTACTTAAATCTTACCGTAGTGAATATGCGAGGATTGCATCTCTCCAGTTATGGCCCGTCAAGGGCCAACAGTATTTATAAATAACAAAATAAATTGACTAGCGAATTTAGCGGTTAATGCGAGAGAAATACGCTAGCAAAATTAACAGGCTTTTTCTTGGCCATATTTAACTTCCGGGCATCCACTTCCAGTTGCCCACCTCTAGCCATTGCTTCATTTCTGATTTGGCACTTTCAATTACTATATGCAAGTCCATTTAATTAACCTTTAATTCCCCTCGGTTACTTTCAATTCTCCTTTAATTAATTTTGATATCGACAGCTTAAATGAGGAAATTTTGAATTCCCTGAATTACATTTAAGTTTACATCCATAATTACGCTCAATTCCCTTTTAATTACCTTTAACTGCCCTTCATTAGCTCTGTTAAAACCTCGGGTCACCTACAGTATTCTTCAGTTTCATTTAATCTTATCCCTTAATTACATATATCTTACATTAATTACCTTTAAACAAAACTTTTGGTTTTAATTCCCACAATCACCTTCGATCACTCTGGCCTGTTACTCTTAATTACTTTTGACTACCTCAATTTCAAATAATTTGCCTCCATTTATATTTACCCCCTTGTATCCCCTTTGCTTTGCATATCCACTTATTCCACTTTCTCAGTGGGGCTTCACCAACTCACACATGGACAGACACACATACATACATACAGCTTTTCCCATTTTGACACTCCCAATTCTAACGCATTTAATAAAGAAATAGTTGCGGTACAACATTTAAAACTTTCGTCGCGACTTTTGGCCATCAAATGAGCTGGTTGAGTGAGTGAGGTGGAACGGGAGACAGGAAAATTTGGTATTGGGCCCTTGCTCAGGTTGTTTCAAAAACGAGTTCATGCACCCAAAACTTAGACGTACGCTGGGACCTGTTTTTAGGACGCTCCGTGCTATATAACAAATCAATGTGAAATGAAGTATGAAGTATGTGAAATGAATCAATGAAGAAAGCCTGCATATTTGTCGACGTGATGTTAACTACTAAGAGTCGGCCAATCAGGATCGTGTCTCCAACGGTGATAGCCAACCAGGAACGATTACACTGACTAGAACAGCACAGGTAAGTCGGTTCGAACCGACTAATATCGGTTCAAACCAGTATTTTGGTTGCACTGAACCCAAACCAAACCAATAACCTTGAACCAGAACTTGAACCGAACCCCAGAAAATAACGGTTCCGAGCCCCGATTGGAAGCTTAGAAATCACGAAAAACGAAACATCGCTTCTCTAATTAAGTTCTTTCAGGTGCTTGCAGACTTAGCGATGCATCAGTTCCAGTGTGGTAAGGAAAAGACGCTCGCACTTCACACGCAAACAAAGCTGGAGACCCAGCGGCTATCACGCAAGATAGTTTCTCTACAGGTCACATCATGGCACCACCAGTTTGTCGCACATTGCCTATAACACTAATGGTACATGACACACCAAACATCGCGACTGCTTTTAATCTCTCTTGACACACAGGATTTCCTCACTGTGATCCCTCCATAGATATTGTTCCCCTGATGCTGGGTTTCCTGATATTTCACATGCATCACCACCCAATCCTACACCAGTCCAAACCTTTTTCAACCTCAGTCCGTTCATGCAAGTGAGTTTCACAACATCGGACAGAAATAAAATGATGTGGGATACAAACTGCGTCTGTACAGCCTTCCACCCTCTGCGTATGACCACGTGCTTCTTCAGGCCTCCGCACTCAGGACAACAGAATTGATCCTTGGGTGGCCTCTTTCTTGCGTACACAGTCTCCACACTTGTACTGTTGCTATCCCAGGCACCTCGTGGCTACTTGTGAAACCACGCAGTCATGTACTGGCTGAACTAGCTCCGGCTCTGTTAGCAGCTTGTTCTATGGCTTGTCTGTGTGTGTGTACAGTGGCTGAACTCTGCAGGACAGAAGTTGCAATTGTATGGCTTCACGCCCATAAAAGCCCCCACACAAAGGGGCAGATTTGTGATCTGCCTGAAGTTTGCGGAACATATAGAATGCTCCTGTATGGCTTGTCACTCGACGCTGTGGCTGATTTTTGCCGGATGAGGTCGCGCTTCTATGGCTGCTCACCCATGTGTGTCCGCTTGTGATGCTTAAGGTACCTGGCCTGGCTGAACTCTGCAAGGCAGACATCGCACTTGTACGGCTTCTCACCCGTGTGTGTCTGCTTGTGCTGCTGTAGGCAGTCATTCCGGCTGAACGCTGCAGCACAGACATTGCACTTGTATGGCTTCTCACCCGTGTGTGTCCGCTTATGAACCCTTAGACGCGTACTGTGCATGAACTCCGCAGGGCAGACATCACACTTGTATGGCTTCTCACTCATATGTGTCCGCTTGTGATGCAGTAGGCCCCGACTCCAGCTGAACTCTGCAGGACAGAGGTCGCACTTGTATGGCTTCTCGCCCGTGTGTGTCCGCTTGTGTTCCCGTAGATTCCAGAGCCGGTAGAACTCAGCAGGGCAGACATCACACTTGTGTGGCTTCTCGCCCGTGTGTCTCCGCTTGTGTTCCCGTAGATCCGAGATCCGGCAGAACTCTGCAGGGCAGACATCACACTTGTGTGGCTTCTCGCCTGTGTGCCTCCGCTTGTGATCCCGTAGATGCGAGATCCGGCAGAACTCTGCAGGGCAGACATCACACTTGTGTGGCTTCTCGCCCGTGTGCGTCCGCTCGTGATCCCGTAGATCCGAGATCCAGCGGAACTCTGCAAAGCAGACATCACACTTGTGTGGCTTCTCGCAGGTGTGCCTCCGCTTGTGATCCCGTAGATCCGAGGCCCGGCAGAACTCTGCAGGGCAGACATCACACTTGTATGGCTTCTGGCGTGTGCCGGTCCTCTTGTGATGCTGCAGGTCTGTGCTCTGGAAGAACTCTGCAGGACAGATATCCCACTTGTATGGTACAAACACAAACGAAATACGAAGTGAGCATTTTATGTTTTTTTTTTCATAAACAGACCTTGACCACACATAATCATTTGCTCATACAGTGTTGGACTTTGAAACCCACTCTGTCACATTCTTTCCTGCATGCCAGTAGCCAATAGACCGTATGCAAAATGAAAGCGCCACCTGATGCGGAGCTCCTTCTATCCGCCATTATACGTACGGTCCGGAGAACCGGATTGTTTATACGTGGACTTAGAGCACTGCACGGGCCCGGGCTTACCGGAAAGCCCGTGCCCGGCCCGCGGGCCGGGCTTTGTGTTTTTTATGCGGGCCGGGTACGGGCTTGACAACGCCGACCATGGTCGGGCATGTACGCCAACATATTTGGCGAGATTAAACAGCTGAATTTTAATGTCGCTTTTTTTTTCCATTGGGTATGGTGTGTCATGGTATTCTCATCTGAGAACTATCACTTTATTATATGTGATCATGCTTATTTCGTGTAATGGGTCTGGATTTAACACGTGCACTCACACGCATTTGGGGATGTTTGGTGTGGCGAGCGCGCTGAGCAAGTTCGGCACGAGGGTCAGTTATGTTAGGTGTTCTGACATATTTCGTTCGCGTGAGTGTTCGAGAAGGGGGAATAACACCAGTCTCTCTTGATCCGCAAGGTACATACATATCGCCCACGCGCCACTGCGCGCTGCCTTCCCAAGCAAGCAAGCACCAGACTTGTGTGCAACGCGTTACTAGTAATTGCGTTACTTGTCATCAATTAGTTTTTCGGGTAATCAGTTACTTTACTGTCAGAGTAAGTTTTTCCAGTAGTCAATTACTTTTCTAAGTAATCGCTTACTCAGTAGCTGATTACTTTTCCAGCAGATATCAACTTATATTTCAGATGTTCTGCCCCAAGTCAGGCCCCTCGTGCCGTCAGCCTTTGTTGGGCCGTTCTACTATAGCAAGCGGAGGTCATTGTAATAACGTTCTGGAATTTTAGGGTCTCTCTCCGTAATCTCTTTCTACACCAGTGTGGTGGTACCTGAAGCGTTGGAAGTAGGGTTGCCACCTTTCGTAGTGAAAAATACCGGTTGAGGGAGAGGAGGTGGAATAGAGGGAAAGGAGGAACGGCTCGCAGGAAAGGGGAAGTGGGTGAGGGTTGGACGAGCACACAGAGAGAGAGAGAGAGAGAGAAAGGGCGAGCGTGCTTGCTCAAGATACTACGAGGAAACATATGTTCCTGTGTGTGGCTGGATCATTTATGCTAGAAATTGCTATAAACAAGGATGAATGCTACACTGGATCGTATAGACGATTTCAGAAATTGCACGGATGGCCCACCAGAGAGCGCCGTGTTGCGAAAGCCCCGCTGCACCTTGGGATTTAGTGTTCATGAGTCAGAGAAGAATAAGGAGAGCGCAAACGGTTTCGGCTTTCTCTCTCCTTCACCTCCCGCACCTTCAAGCAACAGGCAGACGAGCAGGAATGCAAACCATTTCCCACAACGCATTGCGCGAAGCGCGTGACTTGGGCGACGGAGGGCCCCCGTGCGGAGCACAAGGACAGTATCTGAAATCGCCTATTGGAGCAACCGGATTGGACTGCCACTTACTTCGAAAAACTCATCGAGCAGACAAACTTTTCTTTGCAGCCGTAGATCTCATGATGGCTGTATGCAGCCTAAGTTCTCGCTGGCTCGACACAACCACTGCTCTTTTACCCTCCGAACACAAGACTTAGTGAATAACAATGATAATAATGAATAACTAAGAAAACGACTGGTGACTGCGGAGTTGGGTCTGTGCTCCAGATTTATTCGAGCTGTCTTGGAATGTTGAAGAAAAAACCCCGCAAATGCCCCTATGAAAGGCCATGAGCCAAAAATACCGGCAAAAGGCTGCCGGTATCACCTTCCTACCGGCAGCCGGCAGAGCGAGCAAATAACCGACCGTGCCGGTATAATACTGGCCTGGTGGCAACCCTAGTTGGAAGTTTAGTGAGTCATGAGGAAGTTCCACGCAATGCTCTTCCACAATCGGGTCAACGCCGTCCTGGGCGATAAATACAGCAGACGTACAGATCTACTCGTCCTGCACGTTTTTTGTTTTTCCTGTTATTTCAGCTGCTCCGCTGTTGAACCCCCCCCCCCCCCCTTCCTTTTTCTTTTTTTGATGCACATAAGGAAGGATATAATTTGCGTGAATGCGGAGTAACGACCGGAGTAACGCATTTCTTTTCTACTCGTGACTCAACTACATTTGGAGTCGAGTAATTGGTAACGGTAATCAATTACTTTTTTCGAGTAACGGGCACAACTCTGGCAAGCACCAAGCACACAGCGGCTTGCCGACAGAGAAACACAGCCTGTAAAACACAGAGCGTACATCCTCACTCTCCACCAATTAGATGGGTCCTTTTCCTCTTTCAATACGCGGATCTGAAGGGAGACGAGAGCAGAGACCTGAGCATAGCGCACGTCAAAAGTACCCCAGGTGGTCCAAATTATCCGCATTCCTACCCTGCGGCATGTACAGCATGTCACCACACTGCGCAGACAAACGTTACGTGTA
>NW_026999559.1:0-66999 GCF_037126465.1 Ornithodoros turicata | reverse complement strand
ATGTCGACGTAACGAAGGAGGGAGAGGAGGCAATATGCAGGCCTTCTGTTGCTCTGCCTCCCAGGTGCGCAAATAGCAGAGGGTTAGTGCTCATTATCGAAGGACTTTCCACGCAGAAACTGAAGAAATGTGGAAAATGCGGATATGCAGGACATACGCGCGCAATGATCACTCCTACACGACGACAAGGACTATAACGTTGCTCAACTACGCAATTCTACTTTCCTCGTGAGTTCTCGCTTGCTGATCCATGTGAATTGATTGATGAGGGCAGCAAACGCATCCATTAGCTTCTTTCAGAAGCATACGCCCACTACAAATGATCACTCAACCAGTGGCTGTCACACGTACAGACAGCAACAACAAAGGGCAGACGGCGCTTCTCCAAAACACAGCACGATAGAAGAGCAACCATTCGGAAGGCGGGGACCTAAAACAGCGTGTCGTGGAAACTCGGAGACGAGGAAACTATAAATGAAGTCAACAAGCCGGGAATTCTGTGCAGCGAGAATACAGAGTAGCCCTCCTTGTCCTGATTATGGGAGCCACACAAAAGGAAGACACTGAAAAGGAGGCAGGCCGTCGATATCCAACGCTTGATTGCGCAAATCCAATTTGTGATTCCTTTCTTTACCTCTTGCTGATGCTGTGATTGGCCATGAATGACTAACGATTATCGCGGTTAGAGAACACTGTTACATTGATGAGGAAACAGCACTAATAAATGTGTAACAGACCTGCACACAAGCGTAATATCTACGTGTAACGATTGCTGATCGAATCTATACCGGCCAGTTCGGTCCACGTGGAGGACATCATTGCTGGAATGATGCCAAATAATAAACCTGTTCTGGCTTGACGTGATTGGCATCACGTGCACAAAATTGAGCTGCCTATAGTCAGTGACAACTTAAGTCCTACAACTGGGACCGCCCACTCATCCGTGGAAGGCTCCTGCGATTGGCTACCAGCCTTTGCACGACGTCCCCGCTTCGCGATGTAGTGCTGGCTCTCTCTCTCCCACCAGTCCCCACTCGGCCGCGCGCCGCACTACATTCGCGCGCGCGGAGCGGTTCTTGTGTGGAGGCGGGGTCAAGTGTATGACATATGTTGTCACTGACTATAAATTGCGGTAACGAACCACAAGGTACGCAAGAAAAGGTGCACACAATTGGTTTCTGGCTTCGATGTATCGAAAGACAGGCGTAGCTCACAGACATGGCAATTGCAACCCCTACACGCAAAAAGCGGGATCGCTTTAACCGGTTACGCCTCCTGTGCGATTAACGCACCCGCACCGCACCAGCGACATTCCCCCCCCCCCCCCCACCATCCAATGTATTTATTTTCCAATTTCCGCTGTGTTCCGTGTCACTTTATACAGTGCACAGATCGCTCAACGATGGACACAAGACTTGTCGTTCAAATTTCCATCGCCGTAACACTGCCATGGAATCACAGAAACCACGCATGTACGCAAAGAATACCCCCATTAGCACTTCGAACGAACACAAAAAAGCCGGTGGTAACTAATTCCCGTTAGCCGCCCTCGGCGATATCAAACACGCCCGGAAAGAAACACGAAATTTACGTCTTCTTGTCACTTATTCGTAACTATAAAAAACGATGCATACGTCCTTGTTTACGCCTGGCACAACAGATGCACGTTGCTCCCCTACACGTTGCTCACCTATCTTGCATAGCTGGCTGCACATGTCTCGAAATTAGGTTCGCGTAACGCTGTTGACAGCCAGGATCATAAATATTCGTGATAGTGCATTTTCCAGCGAAAACGAGGAAGCAGCAGCGGAGAAAGAGTGCACGCGCATTTATAAAGAACGTTCTACTTCCGAACGCAGGGAAGCCCTTAAACACGGGTTACCTTGTGTTACTACCACAATGTAGAAAAAAAAGGAAAATGAAAGAACTGGGGAAAAAAAGGAGAATGCCGTTTTCCTCTCGAGCCCCCTTAGGCTTATCTCACCGCTTTCTTTTTTTTTCTCTCTCTTTTCCTTTTTATCCTAGAAAGGACACGGAAGCTTCGCTCTTGCTCGTCGTGCTGCAACCAGCTGTGTGCGTGAGTAATTTCATCTTATACACAGATCCCCGACTGAAAATTTAATTCTCCTTATTTTAGATGAGTCCTCGGCAACGAGATTTGTACGCATCTTTCCGTGCGTGCTCGTCGTCTATTTACATAAGCAACTAGAGGAAGTGCGCGAAAATTCAATTTCTCGCCGGCGAAATGTTATTAGAAAAAATATTTCCGACACTTCGGACGGCGCAAATCGCGCGGGAGGTGCCAACAAATCCATAAAGCCTGCGTTTGTCCTTTTGTTCGTTCTTTTTTCTTTTTTTCGCTTTTTGTACGTCTAAGTAATGCAACGGGTTATTCGAAGACGTCTAGTCAGCATTTTGAAGACGCATCTGCATTGCCTGTCGAGGCAGACAAGGTAAACATTTGTACTCAGAGGCTCGTTCCTCGTAGCATCGCTTCGTATATAGGCTTTTTCGAACGAAGTACTTTTTAAGCTCATTCTTCCGGCAACAGTGGATATCAACAGCTTAGATCTGATCGAGATCACAACGATGAAGTGGAAGGGTCTTCCTGTCAGGGACAATGACTGAATAACGGACATTACATCAGCCAATAGAGTTGGATCATCATACCCCGGCTCAAAAATCAATAGCCAACGCGGCAGTCGCATGTCTTCCTCCCATCCTCCAACTGGTACATACATAAACATACATTCGTTTGTGGCACCGCGAAAGGTGTGAGGCCATGCGCAAGTACTAGCGTGGACTCAAGGTAAGGAAGTAACCTATTTACCACAGAAAAAGCCTGAGTATTGCCCTCCGTGTCGCCCAAGCTCAGAGTTTTCTTTCGATGAATTTCGTCCATCAGTTCGCGTGCTTGTATGCTATTTTAACCGCAACGTATTACACGATTGAAAATTGATAAATATACGTGCTATGACTTTGATATAGCAAGGAACAACAGGGAAGAAAACGATAGTAGTAATGCCTTAAGATTCAAATTTAAAAGGATAAATAAAAACATACAGTATAAATAATATGAAAAGTAACACGGGACATTAAAAACGTAATTTAGGGGGCTCTTGCCGTTGGAAAGGTTCACGAGGCTTTGGGCGTAGAATTTACTTTGGCCACTTTTAATTGAATTTTATTAATAATCTTACTTTACTAGTTAAATTGTTAATTAGATTTATACGCTAATGTAATTAATGTAGCCCCATACACTAAAGCGTAACGCTAAAACGTTACACTTCGCACAAGTTTCTTAGGTTCCTTTAATTAAATCTAAAAATTCAAAAACGCGACGAAGACAGTCGGATCATTCGACAAGCGAAACTTGGGAAGCAATCCGCAGTAAACTGGGGCATTTGTACTTTATTCTAAGATAAGAGGGTTGTTAGCTGCACCGTCCTAACGATACGGAAAGTGATATGAATAAATTAAAAAAATAAACTAATATTCGTAGACACGTACGCGCAAAACGACGTTGTGAGGCTTAAAGTTCCGCCACAGACTTAAGTCTATATTTATTTTATTTCGTATTACCTCGCTCAGAGACTCCGTGCGCCATATATCTAAATGTCACCAGTGAACATTATGCGCTTCCACGTATTTTCGAAGCAAGCCGCAAAGCTCCATTGATTCGGATTCTCCACGAGCAGGTAACGTCATCGAGAGTAACCGTCTCTCCGTGTATTCACAGCCGCGACATTCCCCAGAATACTCCAGCGGAGGATGCGAAAAACGTCATAGCTTTCTGCTGTCAGGTGAGCGCGAGAGGTGCAGCGTGTGAAGTGAAGCAACGCGTGGATGGTCAGCATAACACGCGGAGGAACTTCAGCTCCTTGAGTAGTTTTTTCCCTTTCTTTCTTTTTTTTTTTTTTTTTGCTTTTTCTTCCGCTAGAATCTTCCGTGAGGATGCCGCTCGTACGAACACACAGTCTCTCTCTCAGCAACAGCGCGTGTTTCTCCCATCTTCATTCAACAATGTAAATTTGGCAGCAGCTGTGGTGAGGATGCAGGAGCCAGAAATCAACCTTCGGGGAGCAAGGTTGCCAGACGCATTGTAGACGCCACCGTATGACGTCATACTTCTCAAACTTAAAAATTAATATTTTGGTGCTTCCGCTTTGCAGAGAGAAACAATATTTTGGAAGAACACAGTCTGTTGTGTGAATCACATGGGCTCAAATACTTTTCGCTAATAATAACAAAAAAAAAACTGCGTTTCGGCGATACCTTCCTCTTCCTTCTGTTGTGAAAACCTAAGCTTCCACTCAGAAAAAGAATGACTGGCAGCACTGGTCTGAAGACCAGCTTTAATGCACTCGAACATCGAAAAAAAAGAACGAAATCTGAACAGTAAGCAAGCGCACAGAAAGACGAATAAGCTCACGTCGTTTTCCTCATCAAATCTTACTCCCACAAACCAAATAAAACCATAAAACCTTCTACCAAAACGTCTTCCTTGAATCTTCTATTTTCGGTGTCCCTAGGATTGCATAACAAATACCCTTGCCTTTTTTTTTTTTTTGATTGCGTGTTAGCGCCGCGAAGCAACTGTGGCTATGACCCTCCCTTGCCTTACGTTAGTTCCAGTTAACCCGACACTTCTGTCCCAGTGTCTGTCATTCTGTCCATTTATACCTGCACGTATATACGCTGCACAATCTTGTTTTAGGAATAATGTAAACCAGAACCCCAGACTGTAGGGTCATCCATACATTTCATCCACACATTAGGAGAGGAGCTTCATTTTAGAATGGGATCCTACGACACTCTAAAGGTGAAGATACATGACACAAATCGGCCAAACAGTAACAATGAAAAAGCGGCGAATCGTGCCAATATTTCAGGGTTTACAGAACCTATCGTTATTTTTCGCGTCGAAAAGCGGAAGTAAAAGGCGAAGCTGAAAGTTAACAGAAAACGGAACGGCTGCACCGAGAAAAATAGCGTCATTCCCAGATCCCGAAAATTGCTCTAAAGAGAACAGGCCGTGGAAATAGACCTCGGCCCTCTTTATTGCTCTTCCGGGAGATGGACAGTGCATAATGACGAACGCTAACACTGAGTTACTGTTCGGATTACAAGTGAACCGCTTAATTCAAATTGATGGCGGAGTCCTTGCAGTGGAACAGATGAGTCGCCCAAAATAAGACCCTCCCGTTACGAGTCCGAGAATCGTGTTCATCCTGCCGTTTAACTGCCACTGACTGAAAATCGGCTCCACATTACATTTGGCTTCCTGTCCGTGGGGAATGATCGCTTTCATCAATACCAGCCAAGGTGGTCAAAGCAGGACCTACGAGATTATAACGACCATGTCATAGGCACCCCTTCCCAGCGCCGCGTTTGGAAGCTAGCGGTGGCGCTACTCATCGGCCCAGTTATTGCTTCCTCAATTTTTGCAATACTTTGTACTTCAGCTTACCTTAATATTTTTGTACAAGCGCTGAATGTCCCACGGAAGATGTTTCATTCTAAAGTTGATTATCATCATCGTTCTACGCGTTTTCATATGAGCTGTAGCACTCTCGTCTGCTACCGCGGTAGCCGTACGTCCGCTTCTGCGCGTTCATTGTCCAATCATGATTTAGATCTCGCGGGCCGATGAGTAGCGCCCCTAGCGGATCGTGCGGACGGGCTCCTCATAGGGGTTGCCGATTTTGACATGGTCGTTATAATCTAGTAGGTGGTGGGTCGAAGTCCCAATACTACCAACAGAACGCAATGTACACTGAATTGGATGAAACAGTCGTGCAGTTTATGAACGTACCTCCAGCAAGAGGCATAAAATAACATTATACAAAGTAGTAGTATTAATTAACTGCTAAAAAAAGAAAAAAAAGGAGGAAAGACTTGGAGCAGGGTGGCTGCCCTAAGGGCGCCTGCAGCTCCATCTCATTTAGGTGGTTTTGAGGTGGTTAGGTGGTACAAACATTACAGGCTGATGCACTTTGACGAAAAGCATTGTTTGCACGTGTCTTTCTGCACGCAAGGATAGCGACTCTGCGAAATTATAAACGTTGCACTAGGTAATAAGTAACCAATTAAGTACGCAACTGGACGTAGTCAGGCTTGTGTTGTGTTTGTCCTTTCTATGTCTAATCGCCTGATCCACAAGACATACTAAGATTTGATGATAACTGGTAAGAATACTTGGTGACTGGCAAGTGCAGTGTCAGTAATTTGCAAAGTTATCTACTTAAAGTAAAGTACGCTGCATGATTGGTACTTTATGTACGGTACAAAATAATACATTTCAAATGTACTTCAAGTAGGTGCGAGGCAAAGTACAGGGTGATTCACCTAAAGTGATAAAAAATTATAATTCGCGACGTGCTCGCCGAAGGACTGTGGGACTTTCGGCAATTACTTTCTGGGAACTTCTGCCATCATTGAGGAGGGCTTTGGACAATTTTTAATTGCGGGAAATTTATTTTTGTCAATGGAACCTTGAAAGCGAACCTCACTTTTTTTTTACAGAAATATGAAGTCCTCCACGGATAACCGTAGTCCCAACAAAAACTATGCACAGTATTGCAACAGAAATAGTAGAAAAAAAATTCGTAAAAATCACACTTTAGCCCCGCCTGTGTGATTTTCGCAAAGAAGCGCGCTCGAAATGTGCGTCTAGAGGAGGAAGTGTCCCCGCCTTCATTTGTTTTGCCTTCTTTGTGATAAGACGACTGTTTGGTTTTCTTTGTGATAAAACGGTTGTTCCCAGCATCCAGGTCGAAGCGGGGGAAAGAAAGGTAAAACAAGAGGCGGGAACACTTCCTCCTCTCCACGCATCTTCAGTGCGCACCTCTTTGTGACAATCGAGCAGTCGGGGCTAAACCGTAATTTTTACTAATTTTTTTCGACTATTTCAGTTGCGATACTGTGCATAGTTTTTGTTGGGTCTGTGGTTATCCGTGGAGGAGTTCATATTTCTGAAAAAAAAAAAGTGATGTTCGCTTGGCAATTTTCAAAGTTCAATTAAAAAAATTAATTTCCCGCAATTAAAAATTGTCCAAAGCCTTCCTCAACGGTGGAAAAAGTTCATAGAACGTAATTGCCGAAAGTTCCACAATCCTCCGGCGAGTACGTCGCTAGTTAGAATTTTTTATCACGTTAGGCGCAACACCCTGTATTTTAGTGTACTCAAGTACATTGCCCATATAGTTTTTATGCAAATGCATGAAAAAAAAATCATTTGCTATGTGGCGCTGTTGCCTGCAGAAAGGTACTCCATGTGACCATTTAAAATGGTACAAGGCATAAATCTATCAATCAATAAATAATAAATCAATAATCACGTCTTGCCAAGCCACGAAGCAACGAAGAGACAAGCCAAAGTCATCTTGCTAACTATCGCAATCTCAAATTAGTGTGTCTGTCTATATTCCCAACTTCGAACTGTAGAACAACATGAAAGTGTCGTTGCTAATAACTTGCAACATTTCCAGCCTCTCAACAATGAAGTTTCTGTAAAATTGCCCCTTTCAAGACACGAATATTTCTTCCATTTCCCGATTTTCGGGGAAGTACACAATTTGAAGTATACTTGGGGAGTTGGGGTAAAGTACTCAGAAACGTATATGCTTGAGCTTGGGTACTCCCCATCACTGTGCAGGGTGAATGAGGCTTATAATTTTTACAGTATTCATGCAGCTAAGTTACGCGTGCGTGTGCATCCGCCTATTTCACAATCGATTATTTAGGGATGTGCGAACCGAATCCGCCAATCCTCGAATGCTAGGCAGGGATTCGGAATTCGCGAATCCGAATCCCACTG
Organism: Ornithodoros turicata; assembly: GCF_037126465.1. Classification (NCBI taxonomy): domain Eukaryota; kingdom Metazoa; phylum Arthropoda; class Arachnida; order Ixodida; family Argasidae; genus Ornithodoros; species Ornithodoros turicata. Next base: position 59,180 of record NW_026999559.1, on the reverse strand, counting down.
CACAAAACAGCGAATCGAATCTTTCGAATCCACCAACCCCGTTTGTTTGTTTCTCTTTAAAATCGGAACCTCCAAGCCTGCTTGGCCGGCGGCCCCCCCGAGACCACAACATAAAGATCCGATATTAGAAGTTTAAAAGTAACACGGTTTTGCTTTGATTGTTTCTTAGTTTTATGGAGGGAATTCAGACTGCCGAGTTTATGTATTTCTTGTAGTCGATGAACAACATGTTGAACAAGTTACACTCTGGAGAGAAGTATATGATGGGAATGTCTTCTCCCGAAATTTGTTTTTTTTATTATTATTATTATTATTAAACAAATATATCAAATTCTGCTTCAAAACACTTTTCAGTAGAAGAGTTTTTCCTTGGCTTTTTCAACTCTTTTCAAAGAAAGGATTCGTAAGATTCGTGGATTCGCAGAACCTTAATTGGATTCGGAGTCGAGAAATCCTGGATTCGTCCCATCTCTAATTTATAGCTTTGCGGGTGCCTCCATCTCTTTTCTTGCCGAACACACTGTACCTTGAGTGCGCCGGCCTTCCTTCAAAACTTTCAACACAACACAGCAAAGTCACTCGCTCACAGCGCTTACTTGATAAATTTAAAACAGACTGCGACACTTTGTCGACCAGCGCTTCAATATCACATACGTATCTTGAGAACCCTCGTCGGACAAGGAAGCTCCTCCTTGCACACTACAAGATACGCCCCTTGGGGATAAAGCGCAGTTCGAAAGGCGAAGCTGAGAATTAAGTTCAAGCAGCTTCAACACCAGTTAACAAGCTCGATAAAGCATGTACCACAAAACACGCGCAAGTACAAAGGAAACGAAGCGAGCCAGCGGCTTGCATGCGGCTCTCTCTCGCGATGGGTCTCGAACAGAAGCTGCCCCCGGAACAAGTGTTTCCTTCATTTACATGCAAATAGAGGCAATCAAACAGAAGAAAGAAAGTGACGTCCAAGCACGTTAATTACGGGGCTGCCATAAGATTTCCCTCTTTACGGGAGTTTTCTCGGGGAGAGAGGCCCAGTTCTTAAGCCGGGGGCGCTTGTAAAAGTCCTCCCCGTCCACAAACCCTGCAATTTATGTTGCGCCCAAAGAGCTGCATGCCTAATGAAGAAACCTGGAGGGTCTTCAACTTTACTATGTGTACCACCATTTTCGGAGGACGTCAAATGAATACGGAGGGGGAAGTGGTTCGTTCTCGAGAAAGACCCAAATAAAAGGAGGTAAGAGGATTACACTGGAGTGCGTGATGCAAAACGGGGATTTCGGGCAAAGTCAAAGTATAACACCCGGTCATTACGGGCTAAGTATGAGACAACGGTACGCGGGAAAAGTCAGAGTGGAGCGAACGTTACGACGAGCTGACGCAGCATCGTATAAGTTGATTTCAAATTCCATTACATATGTTTTCCTTCCTGTTTCCTTTACTGCCTTGTGACTCCGTGCTTTCCTCCAAGCACAGCTCACACACATGCATATATCTTTCGAATACGAAAAAAAAAATTTCTCGGATATTTTACACCTGTGAGCTGGACTTCTACAGCCATTTTTATGAACTCATATTGTCAGATTCCGCCCGGCATCAACCTCGTGGGGGACCCCCTTTTTCTTTCATTGATTCAAACGAATCACAGGGAGACCTATGACACCACAATCTCTCAACATGCTCTACACAACCGACCACCTTCACACGCCTCAGTTCAACAACCGCTGATCTGACACATGCTTTGCGCGCGCTGCGTCAACAACGTGCAAACTGCGCGTAATTTTATTGCGGAGCGGGGCAACGCGCACGCGCAAGAAAGCCCAGCGCTATTAGAGGCACCGTATTTATGACGACGTATGGACACCCCCTTGACAGCAGTTAAGGCTACGCAAGGATGTGAGCGCGAAAGTACGGGGGCTACACAATTCATTACCACGAAGATGCTCCTGAGGAGGTCGTCTTATGCAAAGAAGGCACTTTCGCCAACCTGCCTCCTTTTACGAGCCAGGGCAGCGGAGGGCGCGGGATAGCTTTATAGAGACATTATGAAGATTCCTTTCCAAATTACGGTCGTATATTCATTAGGTGCTCCCGCAGCGTTGCTATATACCAGCGCCGTTCAGGGACCTGTTCATTTCGCCGGGACGTCGCTGGTACTATACACAGCTGTAAGGATGTTCAGTCATATGAGAAACAGTAGTGAGAGACGCGTCGAGAGATTATTTCGTGAGAATGTCGACTGCTGTACTGAGACAATTATTGTTAGGAAATTCATGTGTGGATGACATAAAATAGTACAAATAACTACGTGAAGTAAAAGCAAAAACAGAAAAGTGAAATATAAGCGATTCAACGTGAACATAACGCGAACACAGAATAGTACAAATAACTACGTGAAGTACAGGCAAAAGCAGATAACACAAAATAACTCAAATGACTACGTGAAATACAAACCGAAACCGAAATACAACACGAACAACAAAACTAGAATAGGTACAGTTCATTATACATTTCTTTAAAAGAATTTAGGTTATCGGAGAAAAAAAACAAAATCAGCTGGCAACGAGTTCCAATCATTAATACATGTTGATAAAGGAGAATTTCTAAAATATTCATTATGATTTAAAGGAACATATAACATGTTGGGGTGATGGGAGGGTTCAGAGACGTAATAAGGTGCACGCAGGTAACGACTGTGTGGCGAATAAAGTTTGGGCATTAATTGCAATCCCTGTATCTTACGTCTTGCTTCTAACAGGGCAATTCCACAGTCTTTTGAAAATTTAGTTATGCTACAATCCCGATCATATATATTGAAAATAAAGCCCACAGACTGTTTGCGCGGATTCTAATTTCTGAACGAGAGACTTCCCCCAGGGATCCCATATGACTGAAGCATATTCCAATTTTGGGCGGGTGAATGTATTAAAGGCAAGTAATTTCACGCCGGAGGATCAAAAAAAAAAAAAACAAGGAAGGAAGAAATTCACAGTGTTTACTCTTGTCCTTTCAATTTTGTAGTACAAAACTACACGTATGACAGGTACACCGTGTTAATTCGGACGCATGTTCACATGATTAGTGTGCACTGGGACGCGCAAAGATATGAGTAGAGTAATGTGGACATTGTGTGTATACTCACGAAGGATGTCCACTCTTTGCGATTGCATTATACTACACGTTGTTGCATTATTGAAATACTTTTTCTTTATTCCGTGTTAGCGAAGCGAAGAACTCTGGCTATGAGTAGCTATTGAAATACCGAAGTAAAACACAGCTAGACCAGACGCATTCTATACATATATTATTTGCCCTGTATAAAACAATGAAATCGATTTGCGAAGTTATAGAGAGATAAATTCACTACATTACAGGATACCGCAGCCCTCCCGCATTCTCTCTCTCTCTCTCTCAAACCAGCTTCTCGTAACGTATGTTGAGTACAGTACTCAAGATGCAGTATTTTAGATACTTTGGTTAGCGTTTTATTATCTTATTATGTTTTCCTAAATGTATTTGTACACTGTGTCAAATACTTTTTCAGTTTTCTTTATCTGTTTGTCTTCACATCACGTTCAGTTTCACAACAAGGTACCATAGCTCACCACTGTGGCGCCCCACGCTTCCATTGTCTTTCTTGTTTCTAATACATTGCAGAGAAGGACAACAACTTATTCGTCAAGTAGATTATTTTTCAGAGAAAGAGAGGAAGATTGACAGACGAAAACTGTGGTGATGAGTAGTGATGGTCGATACTATCGAAACGTTCGATACTATCGATTGTCCAACTATCGAGTGAACCGGAATATCGATAGTATCGCGATAGTTTTTCGGACTATCCATAGTATCGTGACTGGTGCACTTGGTGCGTCGGTGGTACGCTTCACCGAGCTTCACGTCGCTTAAGCCAAGCCAATCCAGCACTTCGCTCCTGCCTGCAAATTATCCATACTTTATTCACTCCGAATTTAAAGTATTAGCTTGTCCCTTTCGAAAACGAAACCTTCTGAATTAGCGTTTCGCTCCTGCAAACTATCAGTAGTTTGCTCAATCCGAAGTTATATTTTAGTTTTGCTCTAGCAAACTATCAACAGTTTCTTTACTTCTTGTTTAAAATTTGAGCAGGCAACGAAACTTTCTGAATTTGCGTTTCGCTCCTGGAAATTATCCATTAGTTTATGTATTCCTAATTTAAAATTTGAGCGGTTTCTTTTGAGAAGGAAACCTTCTGAACTCGCTTTTGCTCCTGGAAACTCTCAATAGTTTGTTGACTACGAATTTAAAAATGTACTGATGTTTCTTTAAACAAACGCAGAGTTCGCGTTTCACTCATGTAAACTATCCTTTAGTCACTCGCAATTTGAAAGTGAACATATTTCCATCGGATACAAAAGCTTCTGAATTCTCGATTTTCGCATGCGGTTCGACGATCGCGTTTCGCTCGTGATTGATAGTTACCTCTCGGGAAAAAAAAAAAAAAGAAGCATGACCATAGAAATAAAACACAAAGTTCATGAAATATGACCAATCGGACTATACATCTACCCACTGCTATAAAGTTTGCATTTCTGCGGAGGAATTAGTGGCCCTTAAGTGCCACAAACCCATATTACTGTGACAGTGACATAAACTAATTAGTTTGACAGCGTATACGGCTGCTCTGAATAATATAAACCATGCGCAGAGCGCACAACAATCCACGAATCTCTTTTTCTGCTTTGTTGGCTTAAGCAGAACAGAAGTTCCCGTCCGTTTTTCGGCTCCTGTGTTTTATGCCATCGTTATTTTTTTTTTCATGCTAACAATGCGAAACTATTTGAAAGATATCTACCGTGCAACTATAAATAAAGGTACTTGATTAGATTGATAAACAACTCGGAGCAGTGACTTCTACATTTTTGCAGCAAGCGGGTTTGGTCTGTGTCTAGCTTACTATCGATAGGTGAAACTATCGAGTGTTTTGAACAAAAATATTGATACTTAAAGGAGTAGTCATCTCAACCATCGATAGTACTATTGATAGAGTTTTGATGACTATCGCCCATCACTATCTCACTCAACCACCCACCACTCACTCACTCAGTGAGTGAGTGAGTGAGTGAGTGAAAAAGAAAAGAATTGAGAAAATTGGCACCACCAACGTGGAAGCCGTGGAAGCGTGGTGGTGATGGTGGTGGTGACAAGTGGAGCACTGCAAAGGGCCGGCAAAGCTTTGACCACAGGCATGGGCCGGGCTTTCTCCAAAATTTTTCGGGTTGGGTCGGGCTCGAGGTTCAGTAAGTTGCTCTTTTGAAAAGAAATTGAGTGCCGGCGCACCCCTACACGTCCCTTCTAAACTGCGGAGAAGTCAGAACGCAGAAGCTCACTTCCGTGCCCTTCACTGCACGCGCAGACAAGCGCGTGGAAATGGCGCCGATGCGTCGGACCGTCGGTGCAAGTTGACGCGAGAAATAAGTGCTCTTTATTCGGCCGAAACGTGGCAAGTAGCGGCGCAGATAAGAATATGCCTGAAAAACTTGATGCTGGACTGCTGAAGCTTGTGGAGGAGAACAGAAAAAAAAAAAGTGTGCTGTGGGAGAGTTCCTTCCTCATAGTTGATAGCGACACCAACGAACCGAACGGACATGCGCAGAGCGGTTTATGCAAAGCTTTCTTGGCGTACAGCTCAACAACAAAATGCAATCTCCACTTCGGTTAAGGAAAGCCTGACACTAGCTTGTGTGCACTTCTGTGCAAGAGACATTCGGCCCTTTGACGTGGTTAATGAAGTTTGTTTCATGGAAGTTGCAAATGCGCTGATTTGGGTTGGGGCCCGCTATAGTGAAATAGATGCACGCGATGTTCAACCATCCCCAACCACACTGTCAAGAAACATCGCCGATATAGCCAACCTTATAAAACAGAGCACGCTTCCTGAAGTACGTCGGGCTTACGCGGGGTAACAGCGGGCCTGGGGTACAGGTCGGGCCGGGCTCAACCTTTAACTACTCGGACGGGCTCGGGTCGGGTGCCCCTTTGTGGCCACGGGTACGGGCCGGACCGGGCCGATAAATTTAGGCCCGTGCCGTGCTCTAGTGACAAGATCTACTTGCCGTTATTGGCATCACTCATGTGTGCAGCGTCACGACTGCATCTGTTATGCAACGAGCCAATAATGTCTATGCTGAGTTAAAAAAACAAGTATTTACTTTAGTGACTAATACTCAAGCATCTTAAATACTTTGTGACGTATTGACTATTCGACACTAATTACTCGATTTTCTATGCAAGTATTTGTACTCTATCTTAAGTATACGTTCTCTCTTCAGTATTTAGCAACGTATTTCAAGTGGCTTTTTATAGTGTCTTGTATAAGTATGTCTGCGGTACGCTCCAAGGGAAAAAAACCGGGACAGTGTTTTTACGGAAAACGAGCAGTCTTCTTTCTACGGCGCCTTTCCGTTCATCCAGGAAAAAAAAAGTACCTTTCCCGCATGTATGCAGGCAACAGATATGGGCGGTGTGACACATGCTTTCAAATCTCTCGCTGTAATCAGTTTTCTGGAGCTCCACCCTCGGAGTTCTGCATAACAGCGCTGGACCGAATCCACACGCATACGAGGTGCACGGCTTGATAAGCTGTGACCCGACGCCCCTGAAGGTCTCATGAGACAAAATGAGTTATGGCGGCAGGATGGTTAACACCGCATGAGGGAGCTACAATTAATCACCCAATCGTTAATTAAGCTCCCTGCTTTCAGCAGACCAAAACAACGTCCCGCATGCGTTACAAATTAATAGCTTTGGGACGTCTCCAAACAACGACAAGCCTGCAATAAACTTTGTGACAATGATGAACGACAATGCTTCTCTTTCCCATTCACGGCGCTTCCGGCTTTGCCAATCACTCGCCCGGATCAACTAATCGAAATAATGGAAGCCGGCGAAGTGCGGCGGCTAAGTTTATCGACAGTGACATAGTCGCTGAGAAACTCTATTATATCGCTCGACGACATTGTTATCATTCCCAGTTATTAGCCTCGCAATCGGGTATTTTCAATCGATGCGGGTACGACCTTCCTGAATCGTCCCCGCACGACATGATAAAGTGTTCCAGCGAATAAGTGTGACTGGCAAGAGTCTTATAACGACCGCAATTCAATTCCCAGTACTAAGCATAAGTAAACCCATATCAGATGTCTTCATTCTGAGCGCATAGTACTTCTTGTGTACAGAGCTGCTACGGTGCCGGTCTTGTGAACCAAGTCGTGGAAGAGGACAAATGAGAAAGGGAGAGAGATAAAAGAGTACGATGAATGGTAATCTATGCCAAATTTGTCATTTATATGCGCACTTCCGGTCGAGACAAAAGAAGGACGTGCACACACACACACACAGACACACACATAAGTGGGATGATGATGTGGTGGGTCATTCCCCGCCGTTATGGCGGTACACTGCCCCATTGCTCTTGTGGAAGGGATGAGAAAGTGATGATGATGGAAAGGTGTCCTATTAGAGTTCGTCCATTAGTCCAGTGCTGGAGAGGAACTCAGCAACAACTCGTAGGCCTTGCAGCTGATGTGAGGGGTCCGATCATGGCCCCAGAATTTTGACTAAGTCGAACTGGCGTTGATCGACGCGTCCAGAGCAGTTTCCATTAAGGCACGCTCGCGATCGTACTGCTCCAGGAGCAGGGTGTCGAACCGAAACGTTTTTCGTTCCGGTTTTACCATAAACGGTCCGGTACCGGTTCTGATCCGGAGCAAAAAAAAATAACGGTTCATACCGGTTTTAACCGGTTCCGCTTCTGGTGGGCATATTGATTCCCAGAAAAAAAAATCGATGTTGCAAAATGTAAACCCGTTTATTCCGCATACATGGTATTCGATATTAATAGGCAGCTGTGAAATTGGTAGCCCCTGGTTCCTGTAGGTGACTGTCTCTTCAAATACTAGGGAATAAAATAGCCGGAGCTCTTTGGCTGCACGTATAGAATATGTTTGTAAGTCAAACGTCGCCATGCCAGTACTGGACAGCTGTTTCGGCCTTCTTGGGCCTCATCAGCAGTACGCAGGCAGGCAACGTTTGAGCGGATAGCGTCAAAAGGTCACGTAACACGTGATTCCTCCCGTCAGGGTGAGCTAATAGATGAGTTCAGAAAATCCCAGAGTGCTTAGCGTCGCTTTGAACTGTGGGAGTTTACTAATACGAAAGAAACGGGTGGCCTCCAAACTGTTCCGATTTCTCCCCTACCGGTCCATTGTCCACGACGTGTCAAGGTCAGTGAAAGCGAAATGTGAAGGATTATTCTTCGTTCCCCCGCTCAGCAAGCGCCCAGGATGCAATGCGTGCGCAAAGAGCACTGGGATTTTCGGAACTCGTCTATTCACTGGGTGAGCTCACTCCCTGACGGGAGGAATCACGTGTTACGTGACCTTCTGACGCTATCCGCTCAAACGTTGCCTGCCTGAGTACTGCTGATGAGGCCCAAGAAGGCCGAAACAGCTGTCCAGTACTGGCATGGCGACGTTTGACTTACAAACATGTCTCTTCAAATAGGCTTTCTCCTTTCTTGAAGCGCATGATACAGACGAACTTGTTTGTTGTGATGTCATACGTAAAGTTCTGTCTTGCTGGATTGGTGCGATCGCATCCCAATGTCTGTTGCTGCTTCCTAGCCAGCAAGCACTACCGCACGAGTACGACGCAAATCGAGGAACATCTTGACTCACAAACACGCTCGACGGCTCCGTTTTCTTTTCTTCGTGTCCTGTCCACAAAAGAGGCACCACTTCGCACGCGCTTGCCCCTGCGAATACGTAAATGTATTCAACTTCGCTGCTCTCAAACAAGAGACGCGTTGCGCGACATTACCGATAGAGAAGCCGTTACGTACCCCCTTGGGTCGCTGTTTAGTTGAGGAGAGTTTGGGCAGATGAAATTAAAACGAACACTACGGCACTTTGGTGGAGAGCCACAACCGGTCACATGTACCTGTAAGTATATGTGCGCGAACGATAAAACGTTACAAAGGGAGCCTAAGGGCCATAGTATACCGACATACATTGCACCGTAACCGTAACGCTCGTAAAGTATCCATGACATGACTTCAGAACGCACGACGTCAGTTTAATTCGCCTACTCGTAGTCCAAACCGGCGAAGTTTTTGCTTGGACCGAAAACCGTTACGTAATTTTTTCGGTTTCCCTCCTGAGCGAAAAACGTATACGTTTTCGATTCCATTCCGGTTCGCTCCAAAATAGCGTTTTTTTTTTTTTTTCAGTTTTCGGTTCTGGTTTTCGGTTCGCTCCGACACCCTGCCCAGGAGGATGTGATGGAGGTCACCGCGCATACCACACGTGGAACAGAGGCTGGACGCGCAGACACCGAGGAGGTGTTTGAAAGTCTGTAAAAACATTAAGTCTCATGCGGTTGAAGACTGTGGTAAGGGAACGCGGCACTCGGCGGGGGAGAGTAAAGGACAATGTGGGGACGTGTAAAAACGAAAGGTAAAAAGCCGACCCTGGGGCGGCTTCCATTCTCACTTCTGGCATCGCCGTCAAAATAGTTAGGCGCCAAATACGTTTTTAAGTCCGTTCGAAAATTGAATGTGGCAGTAAGTCTCAAAACTGGAGTAACTTGTAGAGGCGGAGCACTTTGAATGGCATCCCTAATATAACTTTTCAAGTTCAAAATGTTCCTTTGTTTGCTGATTTTCCGATTTTTGCTGTCCATATATGCAGCTCATTTACATACACACACACACACACACACACACACACACACACACACTTCCCTTGCCTCGCTACATCTCCGTCCAAGAGCGAGGAGCGACCATAACTATACATATGGGTACCCACGGACACAGGATATTTTGCAGTTTTTCTTGCAAAAATATTCCGTGCTAGCCAGCCACTGATAAAAACGAGCTATGCAGCGAGGAAACACGCGAAGCTTGTGGCGAATTCCGCTGGTCGTTTTCGTGCAGTGTAGTGCGTCGGTATATAGGTTCAGTGTATATAAGAATTATGCCACAGCAGATCACATCTGTACACCCAGCCTTGCATGCTATATGCAGTGCCGAGTATTGACCTAAAATAGAAAACCGAAACCAGTTCGGAGCTACCCGTACATCCGGCGCCGTCCGTCGTTTGCCTTATGCAACTTTTGTTGAAACTTCGTTCCGGGAGCGGTTGCACGCAATTCAAGCTGCAGAGTAGGCTCCTTTCACACGGTGAGCATCTCGCATTTTTGGTGTTGAACGGACTCGTGAGACGGCGAGAGAAAATGTCATCCTCACCACGTTCGTTCAGTCGCACCAGAGCCACAACTGAAAATACATTCTCGTGAACTATTCTACATGAACCGCCGGGGAAGATTTCATGTTGCTAGCATCACTTTCGAAACTCGCGCCGGTTGGGCTGCGTTACTTACGTCTGGGAAGCCAGCCATTGCGGTTGGATGTCTTCGGAGGAGGAGCCAAGTAATAGACAGGTTGCGCCTGAAAGTTGCGAGAAGAATCGCTCATGGGGCGATCTGCATCGTGCGAATCGACCGTTCGAAAATCGCGTGTGGAACACTTCTTACCTCCGCTAGTCATGTTATTATAACCACTTATCACAAGTGGACAGGTATTTGTAATATGCGATTTCCATCACGACTTCTATCTCTCGGGCATTTTGTGTTTGTATCTTATTTTATTTCATTTCTCTTGGAAATGGGGGCTAAGCACAACAGGGAAGAATCCATGACGAGAGTTGGTTTGCCAATACGTATACGCACGTTCTGCTAAAACAATGCACGATACTGGTGTACACAGCAACGTTCCCTTACACGCATATGAAATCGCGCAGCGTCGGGCTTCGTGCTTGCCCTCGTCGGGCCGTGGATCGATAAAGTGCCTTCGTTGCACGTAGTTTATCCACATCCTTAACTTCGCCACAAGTGGCACAGGTTCGCAAATTTTTAAAACTTGTATACGGACTTGTGCTTCAGGAACGCGAAATATGCCATCTCTTAATGCTGAATACAAATACGACAATGAAAACCGTCAATCAGCTCCGGGGGGGGGGGGGGGGGGGCATATATATGTATATATCAGAAGAAAGGAAGAAAATAAGGAGGAAAGGTCATTTAAACGGTATGTCGGCTTGCTATTCCACAAAAAAATGGTATCTAGGAGTTTTCGTACGGCAATGTTCAGAATTTTAATTGTTGCTTTTAAACAGTACATTTCCGCAAACAAAGTTGCACCTCGTCAGCCACGACATACATAAACACCTAAGCACATTGACACCACAGGCGTCTAGTCACCCGCATCCATAAGACAGGAGCAAGACGCGAAGTATAGGCAAGGAAATAAGGTAGCGACGCCAAATGACGCCAGTTTGAGCCTGTGTGTTTGTCAGTCTTCGTTTCCGCGCTCGTTTTTTAAAGAGGCACTAAAATACAAAAACAAGTTTACTTCAAATTACGTTACACACTATGTTGATTTTGTATACTTGTTATCATAATTCAAGACTTCGATTCCGTTACGAAGCTTCAATCAAAATTATACCGGACTCTTTCTTGCTTCGGCATTAAGCAGTGAACGACGCTTCAGCTCGTGCATCGGTGTTCTTAGTCCATGCTGCACGTGTACGCGCGTGCCACGCCATGGAGCAGTCCCGGCGAAAAACATAGTGCGCGTTACGAAGCGGACCGGCGTAGCTGTCCCAAGGACGTGAAGATAAATGCTGTCAGTGGAGCATTCGCGTGAACTGTTGTGGGCTATAATTCAGTGAATCGGTATTGAAAAATGCAGCAGGCCGCGCATATACGCAAATCTACGATCGGACCCGTTCCAAATCCACACAGCCACGATAGGTATATGCGCGCTCTTCTCCTGCTGGCTCATTGGATGCCGCCAATCTTTGCCTTCTGGGGATCCCATTCGTTGCCGCCAAAGACGGCTCTGCTTCCTTTTGCGTTTTTCTTCTAAACTCTAGCATTGTGTGAAGGAATTTAGTTTGAAATATACGGATTGAAACACGGACTTTCATTTGAGAGCAAGTTATTTTTGCATTTGAGTGCCCCTTTAACATAGACTCCGACCAACTTGCGAGACTTTCCACACTTGCCAAATGTATAGTAGACACTCAATGTTATGAATTAGCAAAAAAATAAAAATAAAAGATTCACGGCAATTTATGGAAATTAAATATGAAACAGCTCGGCCTCATAAGGAGATAAAAACTACAAATTGGTCACTTTTTCGAGGCTTTGATAAAAAAAAAATAAGTCGACGTTCTCTCCCCGCAAGCTCTGGGGCTACCATTCATTAATGAGGCCTAATCACGAGTTCGTTAGATAATCGCTTTACGACTAATGAGCCATGCGAGCAGACACGCGCCACTTCGGAAATCAAGTAGAAAACACCCACGACGTTTGCATAAACGTTGGCACCATTTATGTTCAATACACGCAAATGTACTGCTCTTTCGAACGTATAAGAGCATTTCCATGCATCAAGCCGTGCTCTCTCCAAATGGATGGCCTCCAAAGCGGCGACAAATCGTCCTGTCGCGCTGACGCGGGGACGACGGCAAGACGCCGCTTTTCCAACGTCTTCTCATTTACGGCGGATGGCCATTACGTAGGCTGATCGTAAACTAGGCTCCTAAATTACGCAGGATATAACGTTCAGCGAAGCGAACAGAACAACCATGCGCGTATAGTCGCTCTTTCCTGATGTCGTCAACAGCTACATGGTGGAAGCCGGAAAGACTCGCACTTGCTGGGAACTAGTATAACCATGCTCCTGTAGAGAGCATACATATGTAAATGCACATCATGCATAAGTGATACTTGTGACAATGTAGAAGGGGTGTTCAAGAAGAGACCGAACTTTTCAGAAAGCGCGATATTCGGATCAGAGAAGTCAGCATGTCTATGTCTCGACAATACATGTTGGGGGGACGGGCACAACAAAGACAAAAACGAGCGAGAGGCTGTATACTGAACTGTACTCTTGTACTGGATAAACTTGCAGCTGCTAGTGGCGCTCTGTCTCGTCCACATCTCTCGCTTGTTTTTCTCTTTGTTCCTGTTTCAATGTTTCGACAATAAACTGCCTTTCGGTTTTCTAACGGTCAACAGTTGTGAAATTACTGACGGTGAACTCAACGCGCGTGCAAGCTGTTATTAGTGAGAAAATGGCAAAGTAATTCGAAGAACAAGGGGCGTATAAGAAGGGCAATAGATTCGGCGCGTGGACGGATGCACTCATGACCTTGGGTATACTATATCCTAGTTGCTTGTAATTAAACTATGCTGGTGGAAGTGAAAGCTGTTCGTATCGTTCTTCCTGAGTGGCTTAAGCCTTTCGAGGACTGTGGTCGGTGAAGATCCGAGGCCTGGACGACTCTCCACATCAACAGACGATGATCATGTGGAAAGAATGAGTGCAGTGATTCGCGGAAATCCCACGGATGAAGTGGCAATCAGCATGGAATCCTGCCATCAAGTTTCGTCCGAGAAAATTCGTCGCAAATGGCTGTTGCATCGCCCCGGCTCACGCGTCGATATACTCATCACACATCCTCTGTGCCCCCCCCCCCGACACACACACAGAGTCTATTATCCGATGTTAACCCCTGCAGACTCGTTCCTGTTCCCAAACTGAAGACCACGTTTAAAGGACGTCGTTTCCTGACCATAGACCATAGAGGTGAGTCCTGACCGTAGAGGCAAATGAGACAGGTGAACTGCGCGCTGCGGCAAAGAGTACATTGTAAGGAGCATTTCAGCAATGGAAGAAATGCTGGGAACGACATATTGCCGGTGGGGGGGGGGGGGGGGATCTTTAAGGCAACTTAAGCTGATGCAAAACCAGCCATAAGGCTTCGTGGCAAAAGTTCGGTCTTTTTTCTTTCACACGCCCGTGAACGTGTGAAGAAAACTCGGGTTAAAGGGACACTAAAGTATCTCTTCGCGGGATGAGAGGCGCCGTTACCTCGACATTCATATAAAAGGAACGGGATTTATCCGTGGCGTCGCTCGCGAAGGAACCTCTTTCCTTCTCTCCCTTTCAAGAGGTGCTGATAGGGTACCCAATCATGGCGGGAAATAGTTTGCGGAGACCAATGGGATGCCGCTCCGCATTGTCTCGAAAAAGAGAGAGAGAAGGAAAACGTAAAATGCTGCTTCCTTCAGCGCTGAAATCAAGAACGGCGAAACGGATTAATCCCGTCCCTTTCGTGTTGCTATCGAGGTAATGGCGTGTTTCATTGTGCGAGGAGAAAGTTCTGCACTTTAGTGCCCCTTTAAGCACGTTACGCAAGATTCTCGCCGGATAACATTTTTCCTCTACGACACGCGTGACCTTAGACTTCTCTTTGAGTCGCTACAGAGTAATCCATCCTCACAAATTCGCGTACAATGAGATCCAGAAAACAAATCCGCGTTCCAGCACAACTTGGAAGCGCGTAAGTGACGATGGCCAAACAGAAAGCTTTTAGCGTCGTGTATTTGTTGGCGGTTTGTGTTCCTTCCCCCAATACTCCTCCTCTCCCCCCGCACTCCACACAGACACACCCAGAAGCGGAAGATTAGAGGCCAGTATCAAAAACCACCATCAACATTTTATTCTTTCTCTGCTTCTTTTCGCACCAGTTATTCCCCTACAGCGGAAGGAAGATGATGCACAAATCAAGAAAGCTTGCAGCGTGGCTTTTCAATGGCTGCAAGCGGAAGGAGAACCGAACGATTAGGAATGAAAGAGCAAAGTTTCTTTCGCAGAAAGCGGGCACACGTCCAACGTATCGTGGATCGCGTTTTAGAGTGGGTCAGCTCTTTTGTAGCAAAAATTACATCAAGTTCGAAATAGGGCACGCTCCTGTAGGAGAGGAACAAAATGGTGAAACATGCTCTTCTTTCGTCCTTGTATGGTACCTAAAAGCAAACGAAGGAGCTCCATTATATTTGGAGTCAGTGGCGGATCCAGGGAGGAGGGGGGGGGGTACAAATCATCAGGTTGAACAGCTCCCACCTCCCTTCCCCGCTTTGACAACGAAACCGCCCCCTCCCCCCAAAGTGAGGGTCTGGAACCGCCCCTGTATCTTTACCACGAGACGTACAGATTATTTGCCATAATTCCGTCATCCCCGGCGTCAGTAATGAGAAATCGAGGGCCGATTAGAATCGCCCGAGCAATATTCTTGAGAGAGCGTTATCGAAGGATTCGACCGTAGAAAACCCTACCACCACCCACAGGACCGTGAACGAAATGTAACCTATTGCAGTTTTTTTGTTCTCTCTCTCTCTCTCCTCTTCGACATAGGCTTTTCTCATATCGTAACAGTCGAGGGGTTTTCCTTCTTCACTTTTCTGGCGGCTTCTCTGTGCAATATTAAAGGCAGGATTTCGTGCCAGAGTGGCACAATTCAATAGCAGGGGTGGGCAGTAATACTCATATTTTGTATTATAATACAAATACATAATACTTCCTAGGAATCGGTATTATAATACTAATACGTAATACTTTGATTCTGAGGTATTATAATACATAATACTAATACTACTGTGTATTACACGAGTAATACTAGTAATACATCGCTACGTAACTTGGGGCGAAAGAAAGGAAAATAAAATCAGAAATCGATATAATTTGCGCACTACTTATCAAGACAGTCATTCTCCAATGACGTTTTGTCTCAGATGCTTACATGTTTAGCATATACGCAAAGCGGTAGTCCTCTATGGGCGTGGCTTTTCCGAATATGATAAGATAGCGCTGATCAATTCGATCACAGTGAACAGCTTGCTCTCAGTGTGGCAGAGTCTTGATTTCGTCCAGTCTGGATGATAAAATGTGGGCCGTTGAAACGTGTGTAACTGTGCAACCCGTACAGGGGTGCCTGGACTGGACGCACTCTTTCCTTTACGGAATCTGAAATGGAAGGAATGCGAGGAAGCCTCCACTAACCACTGGCCCCGAGGTCACTCCTTTGGGATAATTTGGGGCACAGGAATAATAGGGGCCGTGTTGGTGTCCAAATATTTGTGGGACACGAAAAATTACTGATAAAGTGCACCAGTGACACCTAGGAGGTCGTACCTACGACCTCTGGGAAGGTATTACACCCTCAAAAGTATTATAATACATCTAATACTTCGATTTTGTGTATTATAATAGATACAAATACATTTCAAAAATGAGTATTGTAATACATAATACAAATACTCAAAAGTATTACAGTAATAGTATTATAATACAAAGTATTACTATTACTGCCCACCCCTGTTCAATAGCCACCCCAAGCTTGATCCACAAGTACTCTCTCCTTCGAGACAGACGCCGATATGTTGGCGGTAAAACCAGGGGAACTACCTGGGGCATACGATCTCCCTGTATAAGGACCTCACCCTAATACCCATGTCACACGATCAGCGCTAACCACGATTAAGACAACCGCGGTTACACGTAATCGCGGTTTGCCTCAGTAACACGGCCGACCAAACGGAAGTTACGCCACTAACCGCGGTTATGGGAAACCGAGCGTGGCTACCTCGGTTTCGCGAGGCAACCGAGAATATATGGACGGTTGCCTTAACCGCGCTTAGCGCAGCCGTGCGACATTTCCCGCAAATAATCATGTGCGTACCGTATATTTAATGATCGTTAAGCTTTTTAAGTACCATTATGCCCTTTTCTTTTCATGACATACAGCGTAATCAGAATATACCTGGCGCTTGTGTCGCTATCACGTGGTCACTGCTAGCATGTCGCAAAGTGCCGTGTGATAGCAACAAACCGTGGTTCACTATAATATACCGTGGTTCCAGTCATGGAAACTTGAACGGATAGTTGGCAGACTCCGAAACGACTACATCGTGCAGGAATCAGAATCGCCCTTGATCTACTCGAAAACACAAGGCACCCTCTGCACGAAAGAAGTATAGCCGAAAGCCTAACACCAGTCATCGACTCAAACACCCGTCGAACAAAATGCAAGTGAGCTGAGTGTAAGGAAGTTGACGGTAGCAGTTCCTTGATCTGGGGACCACTGTCCTGTCAACTTTTCCGCGCACCGCTGTACTCCCGTCATCCTCAAGTTCTAGGAAATTGTACCATCAACTAAAAAAAAACACGATTTAATATAAGGCAGCCCTCCACTTCAATCTAGAAGTTACTCCAAGACTACAGTCACACTGCATGCTCCACAACATACGAACGAACTCGGCACGCACAACCCGCATAGTCCACCATCAGGCGACGCAAGACCCATTCTCCCCCGAATGTCCCTATAATATTACTACAAGGTGTATCCTGTTGAACTGTTCCTTCATTCACCATCGCAAATACCCGCTCCTCCGCTGCTTCCTAGTCACGCACCTCTTCCCCTCTGCTTTATTTCTCCACGCTCTACCTCCTTCCACCTCTCTCACTTTCTGGACCTCCATCACTCGTAGCGTTGCACGCCCACCTAGGCTCTACCAACAACCATCTGAGCACCAAAGACAATTTACGAACCATAATGCCACCGTCCGGCTCAACGTGGCTCGTGCATGTAACGTGTTGCCCCAATGATTTCGCATATACAACGCGAATGTCACTCCATCCGCTTCGATGCTTCGCAAATCGCACTATCCACTAACGTTCTTCCTCCGGCCACATTACAGTAGGCCGGTTAATTCCCTAGGAAATTTTCCCCTATCTGACAGCTAAATAAGTACAAAGAGGCATTATTACAGCTATCAGTGTCGCGCAGCAGAATCAGAGAATGAATCGTAGGGCTCCATAGCGCCACTGCCAATTTCACTCTCCTGACAAGATTCATCTGAAAGACACCCACGGCCAAGCAAAGCACCGATAATGAAAAGAAGCGACACTGATGAAACAAAAAGACAATCAAAATTTCGTTCCATCTTCCGTGTTGTCGTCATTATGCGCTTCGAAGGGCTGGCAAATTACATCTCCTTTTTTTCTCTCTCTCTCTCTCTCTCTCCCTCGTTCTTTCTATACCGCCGTGCCTATACAGCAGCCACCACGTATTGTGAAAGATCAGCCGGTCAATGCAGCGATTCGCTTACTGTATCAACGCCTACACAGACCAAACGCGCACCTTTGGCAAGCATGAACCACTACTTGTGTGGACATGTTCCATTAAGCTACAATTGCATTTGCATTGTCGAGCAAACAATTATCCTTCCATATTACGCTTGCTCGGGCCTCGGGCCGCGTATGCATTTGCAGTCCACGCGTACTGAAAAAATTCGATAACCTAATTGAATACTTGATAATTATTTCTATTTCGCTACGCGTGGAATACTACAGAAAGGTACCATGTGAAAGCAAACAAGAACTAAAATATTGGTTTATTAGTAACGATGAAAGTACAGGAAAACCACGCCTGCGCAAGATTTTTGCGTATGCACAGACGGCGGAAGGGCCAGCCTCACCAGTTTCCCATGTGTGTGTGTGTGTGACCTAAATAATAATCAGCTTATATACGGGCATATACCCTATCCAGCAGTTTAAGACCCGCTTCGGCCCTGTGGACAGAGTCAGTTTGTACAGGGTGTCTACTAAGCTGCCCTGACTTTTCCAGTCACGTCAAAATTCCCTGATAATTCCCTGTTTTCCTGGTTTTCCAGGTTGGCAGACACCCTGGTTTATACCAGAGGGCATTCGGTTACGGAGCGGTCACGCTCATGTGAGTCCCCGTCAAGTAGCATCGAAGTTTCGCAATAGACGCGACCTTTGCGTTCACTTTTCTAGCGTGGTGTTTGTCGTGTGATGCCGTCACGACAGCAGCAACTTTCCAGGTAACACAATGATACTCGGTAGTTCGGTGCTTACTATGCCTTGCGACTAGATGTAGGCCAATAAAGTTCATGTTGTGGATCTACACCCTTTTCTGCAACATGGGCGTTGACTTTGTTTTCGCATGCCTTTTAGCTGGCTGTGTGTCTTTCATTTATTTTTATTAGTTTTTTTTTATTCGTGATGGGGAGATTCACCGACTCTCCTTGTAACCACAGCCTTGCAGCTCGTAGCCCGGATCTCCACATTGGCTGCACTGCAGCATGCTGTGCCTACTTTTTTGCCTGCTTTGCAGTCACCTTCTTTCGCATAGAATTGACTTCGATATTTGATGTGGAGCCTGCACTGCATGGACCATGCTTTCGGCTTGGTTAACGGTATAGAGCGCTACACGCAGTGTAGTAAACGGCAGCCATGGCTTGCCGAATTCGCGCTTATAGGCCAGAGTGGAAAGAGAGTGCAGGTAGTAGCTCCTTCGTCAGCTATACCATCCAAATCTACCAGCACATCATCCGCACTCCTCGAAATAAATAACTATGTCATACGGCTATGAAGCAACTGTGACCATAGCCATCGTTGGAAGTCTTAGCATATTACCTAGTGCGAAAGTAGGAGGACCGATTATGCATCAAGAGCATCAGAACGCATCACAAGAGCATCAGAAGACATCGAAAAGTCACATGGCCCCAACCCCCCAAAAAGGAAGTTCTTAACGCTAGAATAAACCCTCGTCGGTGCCCCGTGTGAGAGAGCGCCACCGCCACACTGGACCCGCAGGCACACGACTGCTCGAGGTACAGACAAAAAGAGAGAAATTTAACGGTACAGACGAACCCACTTCAATAGTGAGTTTTAGTGCATCGTACGCTATCACCTTTGCGTACGTAACGGATACCGTTGGTGGTTCTGCGCACGCGCAAAAAATAAAGAGCTTCGCACAGTGCGCAGAACCATCTACGCTATCCGTTAAGTTCACAAAGGCGATAGCGTACGATGCGCTAAAACTCACTAGTGTCTCTTCCTTCCTTTCCAGAAAACCACAACGTGATCCAACGTCCTATCGTGTATCATCGTCGTAGAAAGAAAACCAGAGCACCACAAGCCATGCATACCATATATTAGGCTTCCGACTTTTCGGATTTATCCGATAGACTCCGATAAACTTCCTCCGATGTTTTTTTTTTTTTTTTTTTTTTGCAAAACATCTGAATTATCCGATAAACCCAGGTTTTTTTTTCAACGCCCACGGGGCGGCCTTAAGGTTTTTCCCGTTTCCCTCTTCCTTTGTCTTCTTCCACACCTAGTTTTCGACTTCAAACTGATTCACAACTTCAGGACTGGTAGCCTCCTTTAGGGTCGCTGGACGCATGAATGGCCCAAAAGGAGGATACTACACACACTTGTCCCATCTGTTCTATGTATCCTCGACCCTAGTGACTTTACTTGACCACGGGTACTGGGCTAGTTTGGCACAGATCACTTACGTGTTCGTTACAGCTGCTACTCATTTTGAGTCTGGGCACCATTCACAATTTGTGCAAATACGCTTGTTTGTACTTCAATAGTTCTGGGTATTAAAACATTCGTGCGTTACATCGTGTGGTCCCAGTCACTTTTGCACATCTTTCCTTGCATTGTCTCTGCGATGACTGATCCGCAACACTCCGAAATCGGCGCCGTTCATTTTTCAGACTTTTTAATCCACCGAGAAACTCCGAATTTCCGAAAAGTTGAAAACTCCGATAAACACCCTCCGAATTTTCGAAAATGAAAAACTCCGAAAACTCGGAACCCTATATATAGTGCATGCATTACAGCAACGGCCATTTTCCAGTGTCGTTTACCTTCAGCCAGCCACCCATATCCAATGCACATTAAATCCCTCCTCGAGCTCTTTTATTTATTTATTTTTTTTTCTACCCCCATATTCCTCCGCAACGGATTTTCCTCCGCCGCAGAGCACCGATCGCTACGGCCAAAGCCTCATCAAACGCGATACCTCCATTTTGATCGAAACGGCTCGGAGTCAGCCAAACATCAAACCCTCTCGCAAACAGCCCGGCAAACTAAAAAATTGACGATCCAGCCGCCTTGTCTTTCCTTCCTTCACTTTATTTTTCTCGCGCGCCGAGGCAACAAAAGCTCGGCGCGGACGTGATCCGCTTAGAACTTCTTCCCATTTGCAATCCGACGTGGGCTGTGCAGAAAGAAGCGGGAGGCCAACGGGACCAGTCAACGTCCAATCAACTGGGCTCCTTGCTTTATTCCGCTAACAAGTGGCTCGCCCTTCTTTTCCCAGTGTTTCGTTTTCTCCACATCCTGGCGTCATTTCGACACAACACACGGACACGCGTCACGACAGCTAGGCGGGGGAAAATAATTAAAACAGTGCAGCTAGGAGGTAATCGCAAACACGGTCTCCCCCCCCTCAAGACTGAGGTTGCTGGACGACGGATCCTTAGTTTGACCCCACATCACCCTTTTCAGTAAGAGACATCCTACAAATGGTGGAGGCAAGATGAGAATTTCTAGATGGTTCGATTCGGAAGGAAGGTTTCTCTTTTCTTTTTTTTTTCACGCCTTCGCTATAGTGTGGACATGAATTGGAAGAAAGAATGGAGGAATGCTACTTAACTAAATGAGCTGGCACTGCGGGAACAGGTGGGGGAGAAAAAGAGAGGAATGTTGGGAACGAGACTGGTCGATGGCTGAAGAATGTATTGTGGCACAAAGTGGTTCCTGTCACGAAAGGATTCTTTTAAGGTCCGCCCTCTGATTAGGAGTGCGTCCAAAAGGGGAGAAAATTAGCAATATTTTACCTATCGTCCTTGTTTTTCTCTTCTTCTATTCGTTCTGCATACAAATGTTTGTATGCAATCTTGTATGTAGAATGTTCGGGGCACTGACTAGGCATTGTCAATATTTCGGCTAGAGTGTAAGCTTATGATACCGTTACCGTCATGTACAGGTACATGTACCAGGTACAGCTTTCGTTCATGCGTATACCGTTCTAGGCTTCATAACACTTATGGGCAAGTTGCTGAAAGAGGTAATCAAGTTTACAGATAGAGTTAATCAGCAAAAATGGTCACTGAGGTACAGTTACTCTTTTCAAAATGTAGTAGTTACAGCTACAATTACCACGTTAAGGTAAATTAGTTACTTTTCAGGTACCTTTTAAGAAAAAAAAAGTCGAATAAAGGTAACTTTGTTTTAGGTCTTGCACTGTCCAAGCATAGCTATACCGTGCTATAAACAGGATTTCCCATGTGCCCTGGCACCACGGCGGGAGTTGGTTTAAGGCCGTCCTGTCTATGTGTATGAGATGGCAAATGTCGTGGAACGTCATGGTTGGGAAAAACGACAGGGTATTTGAAGACAGAGCGACGCTAAGTAATTGAGGTGCAGAAAATATTGCAATACGTGAGTAACTTTTGTTACACTAACATTTTCAGTTACTTTAACCAAAAGCGGTGACTAGTTACAGTTAGTTAATGTTGTAGAAAAGTAACTACAGGTTTTCCCGTCCATTTTAGTTCATGTGCCATACAAATTAATTATCCTACCATCTAACTTAATCCAGGCACCATCTGAAATAATCCAAGTGCCATTCGATTTAATCAGGACGCCATCCGAATTAATCCATAGTGTTCCAAGTACTTCCCAAGTTCCTCGTACTCAAAGAATATGTGTCCGTTATACTTACGTTATGTTTCCACCCAATAATTCACACTGCGGACATTCGCAAGGCCTATCAAATCTCCATTCGTCCTGAAGACCGCGACGCGCTCCCCTTTCTGTGGATTTCCGACCTACCGTCTGCGGAAAACCCGTACCCACAACTAAAGGAATGGCGCATGACCCGTGTTCCGTTTGAGTCATCCTCTTGCCCGTTCCTCCTTGCAGCAACCTTGCTGCACCACTTCAACGCTATAAGCCACACCTACGCGTCCTCCGCAGCACGGCTGCGCTCAAGCTTTTACGTGGACGACCTGGTAATAGGGTGTAAAGACACCACAGGAGCAAAAACCGACGACGACACCAAAGACATACTTCAAGAGGCGGGAACGGAAATCCGAAAATGGGCCTCAAAATTACCGGTCCTTCAAGACCATGTATCCCACGACAAAACTGCATACACACGGGACAAAACGGGGCAAAAAGCGGGAAGTGTATTGCGGATTCTAAACGTGCCATGGAACAGACAGTTGGACGACATATCGATACCCGCCGAGTCGATCCATTCCAAGGTCTCTCCACACGCCAGACGTGTAATGCTACAAGCCTTTGCGCAGCTCTATGACCCGTTTGACATCATTCTTCCCGTCACAGTGACTGCTGTTCCAGACACTGTAGAGGCAGAACCAATCTTGGAACGCTCCTATGGAGCCACACATGCAAGATTCTTAGAACAAATGGGTAAATGGCTTACCCATTCTCTCACAGATACATCTACCAAGGTTGGCAATCGGACCACGAGACAAATTCCTAGACCTTCCCTTCTTTGCGGATGACAGCCCACATGCATATGGCGTCGCTGTGTACGCACGCGGACCAGCAATCATCGCAAGAGGTCATGCCTGCTAATCGCCAAGGGTCGCATTGTTCCGCTGAAACCAGTCACCCTTCCGCGTCTTGAGCTTTTGGGATGCCTACTGGCCGCCACGCATTTCTCATCGCATCCGCAAATCCCTACGCGTTACAGCCGAACCCCGCTGGTCGCTTTAGTGCAGAAAAAATTGCACTGATGCGAGCGTGCAATGTTTCACTGGTCGTCCAAGTGCAATGTGCGCCGTGTTTCGTTGGTCGTCCCAGTGTGACCCACACTGACGATTGTAACAGCAGTGCAGCTTTCGCCACACCGTGGATATCGGCAGTGTGGACTGGAACACGGCGCTCACTTCCGCCTCCCTCCTCCTCCTCCTCCGCCACCGGCCAACGCCACCTAGATACAGAAGGTCTGCTTACTGCCTCCTCTCCTTCCTTGGCTACGTGGACACATATAGTCAGTACTCGTCTGCTACTGCGTGTCGCCGTTCTGTGAATTAAATAACTCGCAAATGATTGCAGCTAACTTGGAATCTGTAGACAAAAAGTGTGACACGCTTTCCCGAAAATCAGTCTTGAGAAAGATATGGGACCGTTTGCACTTCATTTTAAACTTTTCCCATTTAGTATGGACGTTCAATCACAGCTCGCAGACGACAGTGGTTAGTCTCCATGGCCACGACCGCTGAAAGCTCGTTCATGATTGGCTACTGCCGTTGAAAACACGATTCCGGTTGGCTGACTCTTAGTTGTTACGTCACCTCGACGAGTAAGCAGGTTTTGTTCTAGGTGGTGTTGCACCGGCCACCATCCTTTCACTGACATTCCGAGCGGTCGACAAAGATGGCTACTGCGGAATCGTTCGAGTCTCTGCAGGTGTTCGACGATAAACTGTCGACACTCACACCTTCTATCATATTCAGCTGGACGAACCTGTGTAAGCTGCACAGACAAGATTTTGTTACACTGAGCCGACACCAGCACGCTACATCATGCTACACTAAAACGACCAGCGGAATTCGCCATAAGATCGTCCTACACTGGGGGCAGAGCGAGTCCCGCAAATGGCCAGTTAATCGCGGAGCACGAGAAATTAGATCCTTTACAAGCCCACAGCAATGGAACCACTGCAATGACAAGGTCAACTCCGCGGATCTGCTCACGCGAGGAGTGTCCGCAGAGGGCCTCATCGACAACGATCTGTGGTGGAGAGGTCCACCACGGCTGAACATGGCAGAACAGAGCACATCAACTGCTCAGACTGCCGACAACGCGATACTCGACGTAGAGAAGGCTTGCTGTGTAGTCAATACAGACTGCTACTACCCACTACTTCAGCTGGGAGACTACAGCTTGCTTAAGCCATAACCTGCTCCACCAGCAAGCGAAATACACACGGCCGCTCATCGTGGAAGAGCTCACGTCAACGGAACGTTTATGCGTGCGTCACACGCAAAGCGGAGCGTTCCATAAGGAAGTGACAGAAGTCAAGACCTCGGTTCCCGTGTCTCGTACATCGTCGATACTGGCATTCCGGCCATTCTTGGACCACAACTTCCTTCTGCGAGTGGGAGGACAACTACAGCAAATGGATGACTGCGATGATATTAAACATCCCGTCCTTTTACCATCTAAGCATCGCTTCACAGATCTGCTCAGCTTGCACCAACGTTTGCACCACGCGGGAATCTCAGACTCCCTCAGCAAGCTACGGCAAAGATACTGGGTGCCCACAGGTCGCCAATGTGTTTGTCGCGTGTTGCATACATGCCTGCAATGCCGACGTACTCAGCTTTCGCCAGAAACAGCGCCTGTTGCCCCCCCCCCCCCCCCCAAGAGAAAGGATCACGCGAACACCCCCCTTTGATGTGGTCGGAGTCGATTTCGAAGGACCTCTATACGTATCAAGTGCTGGACCCACTATGTAGAGGGCATAAATCGTTCTCTCTTTTTCTTTTTTAGGAAGCTTTGAGAAGATACCACGGAAGATTGTGTTTGAACTTCGATGATTTTACAGCCGCACACTCTGTCAGGTCGAATCCATCATCAATTGTCGGCCATTAACGTACCTCTCTCCAGAAGTGTGCAATCTCGACCCTCTGACACCCTCGCATCGGGAGAAGATCAATTCTTCCGAACCAGTCGAAGGTCACTGCACCACACAACGCGCTGGAACTTTAGCTGTACTTCAGAGGGCTGGAGCAGATGCGCGTACGGTTCTGGTCAAGATGGTGCAAAGGATTCGGCAGCTTCGAAACGCTCATCTTGCCCAGAACAAAATACCTTAGACACAGCTGAAGCTGGATGACGTTATCGTGTTCAACGAGAGGCGGGTACCCCGGATGCTCTGACCCTAGGAGGCGACAGCGTAACACGTGCCTGCGAGCTAGGGATAGCCAGTACAACCTGTGCACAGCCTAGAAGCAGACATCGTGTGATTGGCGGCCTGGGGGGGATGTTGAGAAAGACGAGGGGTAAAGTAGGGCACTGCCACCGGCACGAGGGGAGGTACGAGCTACACGATGGATTAATTCGGATGGCACCCAAATTCAATTGAATTGTACTTCGATTATTTCAGATGGCACCTGGATTAAATTTGATGGCACTCGATTAAAATGGGCTGGAAAAACTGTAGCTGCTTGAACTACTATAAAAAGTAACTGAGTTAATAAAGACTGGTTACTAGACACAAGTACACAGCGGTTTCTATATATTGTGAGGACAAAAAAGGCTTGTGTGGTTGACTGTCGGGCTTGGGGAATCTCGAAGGAAGTCCCAGTGATCGACAAGCACGCATATGTTTTCAGATCGGTACGTGCATGTGCCTTACCTCAGGAAATGGTCTGCATCTCTGGAGCAGTCTTTCGGAACCACGAGATATCCGGCAATAGGATCGTAATGACAGCAGCGGATAATGTCAAAAGGGAGGAGATGAAGGAACAACGAAAAGTCATCCGTTCCCTTTAAAGCAATAGTTCTTCCGACAGAAAGTGTCATTCCGCACGGTTTGCGAAGGACGCGTGTCGCTGATGAAATTCCAAAACGCGGAGCAGAGGCGCATGATTACAACTTCGTCCAACGACAACCTCGACGAGGGGCATGAGAGTAAAGGGACATGCCTGTAGCTTCGCTGGAACAGATAGCGTATATAGACTGTCGGAATTGTGGAACAATACGTACTAAAGGGTCACCGATACCACTTCGTTCGGCATTGGCCGACAATCTACTCGGCAATTTTTTTCTGTCCAAAAAGTGCTTAGGTATTAAATAAACGAATTTTGAAGATCAGCACTGCTTCTGCAGAACGACTGGCGGCACACGTCACTCCCTAAACGGAGGAGTGGAGCGCAGCGCTCAGAGGAGGAAAGGCACCGTCCAGACGCCTCGTAACTCTGCGAGACAGCCGCAGCATTCCTTTTCTCAAGGTCGCGCCCTCATTGGTTCTCAGGGAGTGGCGTTTTCTCGTTTTTCCAGAGAGGGAATTCCGAAATACTCTCACCATTCAGCGTCTGCTCTTGCCATGCATTCCGTCGGTCTAATAACAGTCAAACTACGCCACTATTTCGCGTGGGATTTTTGATACCCACTTGGGAGGACTGGAATGGATGTGACCAGGGTCACCAGACCCAGACTGAGCAAAGATCATGGATGTACATTCTTTTTCAAAGAATATATGCGCTTTTATATTTCGCCCGGCGGTGCAGGACTTCACCCTTAGTAGCGTGTTGCTACACGTTCGCTTTGCATAAAAGCCGCCAAAAAACAGAGGGACAAAGAGAAAAATGATACAGAAACTACGCACAACTGAAATGTACAAAAAAGGGCTCTAAGTACCAGGACCTCTACACAAGCTTGACCGAAGCCACCTGTGGTTAGACAAGCCGCCGTCAGCTGCATTAGCAGCCATTCGCTGTCACAGGACTTCCATGTTTCAAATTGTTTGAGCCAATTGGCTGAAGCAGACGCCGTGGCAAACAAGGGAGAGGTGCATCAAACAGGCGCTTTTTAAATGTTTGAATGTTTGTGAAATATTTGCTCCGAGGTAAAGAACTACTTCAGTCATTCTACACAAGCGTCACTGAACCGGTAACCAAAATCAGAGTGTCGAACAGGAATATTAGCAGCTGAAGATGTTGTGTGCAGTGGAGAATGCATAAACTAGCAACAGGAAGCTTTAACAAGGCCTGACAATCGTTAATGCAGAGAAATGAAATAAGAGAGAATGAAAATAAGATAACTTTTCAGCGTCGATCAGACGAAGGCAACGGGATCCTATAAATCCACTAATCTCCTTTTTAATGTCCCTGAGCCGAAAGAGCGACCGGAATGAAAACGAGGATGGCTCGAAAGGGTTTGCTTTCGTTGCAGGTGCATTTTGCATTAGTATTTGATTCGGTACAGAGTACAGATATTCAACGGGGCCCTGGATGACATAATTCTAAAGAAATTAATTTTTCTTTTGCAGGTTTTCACTTGGGAAGGACCTGTAGCAGTGGTGTCAACAGCTCAAAGACAACAGCGGGAGCATCTGCCTAGTGTCTACATCTGTGAAGGTAACCGTTAATAAAGCACACGAGGCAACGATGTATCCCACGCAAGCAATGAAAGAACTCTGGGACTCCTCAATGTACACCGTAAGATCTCGAGCACAACGGTGACCACCAACAGCATCCAGCCTCTACTACTAGCGCCTTCTTGTGAAGGCACAAAACCCGCCATGTTGCACTTGACCCAAATATGTACTCCGCATCATCACTATACAGTAATGGTCTGCGCAAGACCAAGCCAGTGTTGCTGAAGAACAGACCTCTTCAGGATCAAACAAAATAACTGCGGATACGAGAACTGCCCCAACAAAACTTGAGGCATGACTTAGTGCGGACCCGGAACACTACCACGGTGCATGCGATGGCATACAACTCAAGCCGTTGTCGCGAAGGACTCGTCGCCACGCGGACCAGCTGGGTGATGTTCCTCCTGGCGTGCTGCAGTTCTTGGAACTCCTGGTGCAGTGCATCCGAGTGCCCGAGTGCCTGTTTTTGTGACACAGACAGCCAGTATGTTAGTTGTGTCGGAGACAGCACGTGGAAGGTTCCTCAGACATTGCCAGCTCCCAGCGAAAGACTGGAACTACGAAACTTTGCGGTGGATACACTCACGAAGGATATCTTCAATGGACTGGTGGCACTGCGCGAGCTCAAACTTCAACAGAGTCAAACCCGTAGTATCGACGACGGTGCTCTGATGGGCCTCGCTATGCTACAGAGATTAGACCTCAGTCAGAACCTACTGGAGAACTTGACATCTGGCACATTCAGGGGTCTGCAGCAGATGAAGTACCTCGATTTGTCATCCAACCAGCTCGTCCACATAGACGGAGCATTTTCGGTGAGTGAAGTACGAGACTACTCAATCAGTGTGAGCATGTGATTTGAAATGTGTTATCTTTATGCTTAATTTCGGGAAAAGAAGAAAAGGTCGTAGGGAGCAAAAGTCTGATGAATTAAGGGGAAAAGAGACGATGGTCATGTTGCGGGAGTTGTACGTAATGCGTTACTTGTAACTCGTTACTTGGTATAATGAGTTACTTTTTTTTAAACGAAGTAATGACTTGGTTACTTTCCAGAAAACTGTAACTAGTAACATATTTCGTTACAAAAATTGTTAACCCGTTACTTCAAGTTACGCGTTACTTTTTTCCCGCCGTCCCCCTTTCGCCTCAGTGTGGACGACATTCTGAAATGGGTCGCCCTCCCTCCACTTCACACATGGTGCTCTGGCCTGGTTGTTGAGTCAGCAGGTTCCTGGTATCTACTTCACTGACCGATATACAGCCTTCTGGAATAACCACCTCATGGTCTTCCTTCCTGACCCTCTGCTAACATAGAACAATGAGCTTATGGGGACATTCTATGCCTTTGTAAAACATGCGTCAGGTGACAGACCTGCTGAAAAAGGAGATCTCATATGTAACCAGTGGGACAGGCACAGAGCACAATTGGTGAACCCTACATGCACCAAAGATTTTTCGCCTTTGCGTGCAAGGGCTCCGTGAGTATACCGCTGTCTGCGATGACCAGGAGCAGACGGAATTTCTTCAAATTATGAAGGATTATGCCCTTTCTGCAATAAAGGCCCACTTCCCTCGTGTGCGTGAACATTTTGAGGGTGGACACGCCTGTTCCTTCGAGTGCTTCCATTGAGCGCCTGTTCAGTTTTGCCGCTGATGCATTCTAGGGAAAAATACAAAAATAACGGATGGGCATTTTGAGCAGCAACTGCTACTGAAAGCCAACTCAGTATGAATGAAAACAAAAGCATGTTGATTTGATAAGTTGGTGTTCTGCAACCTCATATGTAATGGAAAAGTAACTCGTTAGTAACGTGTAACGGTAACGCATTACTTTTTGTATTTCAGTAACGAGTAGCGTATTTCGTTCCATTTTTTCGATGTAATGAGTAACGGTATTTAGTTACTTTCTTTTGGTAACTTGTACAAATCTGCATGCTGCCGATACTGATCAGCAGCGCGTAAGCGGATACATTGTGGTGTTGTTGGAGTACACAGTTGGCCGATCGCCATTTTTCCCACAGCAGCTCGAGAAGAAGTGAATGTGGTACACGCAATCAGTGGTTTATCCAGAATATTTTGGGAGGGGTTTTATCAAACATTTGGGGGGTGTAGCGGAGGTCTGGATATATCACTGCACAGAATTCATGGCGCGATATGGTACAAGAACGACAAATACAACACAACCGTATGTGTCGCCTTTGCCCCCCATTGCGACATGAATTCAGTGGATCGTGCCGAACTAGCTCGCACCATCATGTGGTACACGGGCATGCTTCGCAGGTCACATTATTCGCAGTGGCGTCACTAGAGTATGCATCACCCATTTTGGGAGCTCTTTGCATCACCCCCCCCCCCCCCCCTCCAATAATGGGTCCCTTTCCGTATACCAGGCACAATAAATAACAAATCGTACCACATGCAGAAATAAAAAATTGCATGCTCGCTGAGGGCTCATGTTCTTGCATCAACGCGCAACAGAGGGAGGGAGGCAACGGCGACAGTGGTGTGAAACGTCAGCCTCCTTCCGTCACGTCACCTGGTGCGAACAGTACCCCTCACACCGTCCTAGTGACGCCACAGGTTATTTGTATGCATATCAATCAGTCACCATTAGACATCTATTCGCAATAACGTTGCTGTCTTATGTCCCTTATCTTGAACCATTTAGTACTAAGTTAGTTCCTAACAGATTTTGTTCTTCTTCCAGGACTTAGGAAACCTAGAACAGGTCAATCTTCGTGGGAACTGCCTCACTCAACTGTCCACCTACACCTTCACTGGTCTGCTTCGAGCACAGTACCTCAATCTCGACTCGAATCTGATATCGAGCATCGAAGTGGATGCCTTCCAGGACCTTACGAACCTCGCCCACCTGATACTCAGCAACAATCCGCTTACAACGCTTTCACGACTCGATTTCTTCGGTTCCCGCCTCCAGTACATAGACGCTTCCCATGTAGGGCTAACACGTGTACCTCAGAGCCTCACACGCTTTGTTCGTGACCTGCGACTAAGTCGTAATAACATCACGAAGATTACCCTCGGAGATTTGGACAGCTATCCACATCTTGGTCTCCTTGTGCTCGATGACAATGCAATAGAGGACGTTGAGGATGATGCATTGGGACGGCAGGAGTACTTGGCTCGCTTGTGGCTAAATGGAAATAAGCTACGGAAGATACCACTACACCTCCCATCAACACTAATAGCCTTGTATATCGAAGAGAATTCTATAAGTGCAATAGCGTCCTATAGCTTTCGAGGCCTCACTCACCTCGAACAACTGTTCTTACAAAGGAATCAGATCAAGACCTTGGGAAGTTGTGCCTTCTGTGACCTCATCAACTTACGAACTTTAGACCTCCAGGCAAACCTGATAGAGTCTATTGAGGATGAAACGTTTACAAACCTCACCAATCTTCAAGTGTTGGATATCTCTCAAAATCCTATCAAAGTTCTACAGCCCTACTGCTTCAGCCACCTTGAAAGGCTGCACACACTGCAGATGTCTAGGCTGTCCGAAACAATTCGGTTTGAAGACTTCGTTTTCGACTCCTTGAAGAATTTGACCATACTAGAAATGTATGACAGTAGTGTGATCGCTGAAAGAATTGTAAATTCGACCAGGGCACTGCATGGATTAAGGAACGTACAAGAGCTGAGTCTGGTGCATAACAAGCTGTCATATTTGAGGTCAGACTTCCCTTCCTTCCTTCCAAAGTTGAAGGTTCTTAAGATCAGTGGAAACAGTTTTCACTGCGACCGAAAGATTCGATGGCTCACTAGATGGATGCAAACATCAAGTGTACAGTTCTACAGCAGTTACAGCATTCGCTGTGCCACACCACCGGCATTGCAATACAAGCCAGTTATGCTATTAACAGAGAACGATTTTTCTGAAGCATCTACAGCTCAACACGCCGTTCCTACTGTGGTCTTTCATTTATCTACAGAAGTTGCACGTAATGTGAATGAGGCGACAGCAGCGGCAAATATTCCTACGGTTCCCATTCCGCAGCCACTCCGTGACAGCAAAGCAGAAACTGCTCCTATTCATCCACCCTCTGCTCAACCCAAAACAAGTACCAGGAGCCCAATTAATACAACAGAAGAAGCACAGCCATCATCTTTGGTGAAAACTACAGCACAACCAATTCAAGTCAGAGCAACAACAGCAAGAATAGCAGCAGCATCCACTGTCGATCGTGACACAACTGGTTCAGAAAACGCAGGTGTTGACCAACTGACTGGTCATGAAGAAACATCGACACATGGGGACATGACAACATTGACAGTCCAGTTGCCATCAACACAAAGACTTGAGAGTACCAAACCACAAGAGAGCTTTGCTTCCTCATCTACTGAAAATCCAGTACATTCATCATCTGTGCAGACAATATCTGTAAGCAAGATGAAACCAACAGAAGAACTACAGAACAGTGCGCCACTTATGGCTTCAACAACCTCACCATTGTCTACCACTGAACAAGCAACCACAGAAGAAACACAACGAACTTGGTCAGGACAGGGTGCAGCTCTTGTTCATCTATGGACCGAAAACCCAAAGGCATTCAACCACACAAACAACGGGGCTGTCCCTATGGTCAGTGGCTTCTTTGTCAGCAAAGCACATGCACACGTGTCTGATGTGAGCCCAATAGCACTGGCTTCAACCGCTACAGCAGTTTGCTGCTTCCTCCTTATTGGTGTACTGGCAGCAGCAACCATCACGGTTCAGATGCGACATCGCTGTTTCTGGTGCCGTAAACATTATTCGCGAATGCGCAGAAGCAGCAGCATTTCTTACAGACCTCAGAGGGACGAGGTGAATATCCTCACTGTATCTGAAGGAACAGTTGGTGTAAGGACTAGCACACATACAGAAATAGGCAACAAACTGTACTATGTTATGGAGAACAGGGATGGCGTGCTTGATGCAATGCTTGAACCACACCTTCAAGAACTTGTTCCACAACCCCTTACAGAAAACCAGTGGCGAAGTAATCATGTGGCAATATAAGGTGAATCTCGCATGTTACGCTCTAATATTAACAGTGCAAGAGGGAGTAAGATGCACCACATGACCATCGAATTGCTTCTATATCTGTGCATAGTGCTGAACTGAATACAGCTGAGCATGCACTGGAGCAATGTGA
Source organism: Ornithodoros turicata (assembly GCF_037126465.1). Taxonomy (NCBI): domain Eukaryota; kingdom Metazoa; phylum Arthropoda; class Arachnida; order Ixodida; family Argasidae; genus Ornithodoros; species Ornithodoros turicata. The sequence goes on along the minus strand of NW_026999559.1, from coordinate 26,119 downwards.
ACGAACATGAAAATGTGTACAGCATTGTACAGTGTCTGCCCCAGGGCAATTATGGACAAGAAATGTGGACAATTCTGTAGCTGGATTTCTAAGGAATCTGGGTCAATGTATGCTTACATACGACTCCTTTAACATGCATGCTGCATATAATGTTTATGTCTGCTAGGCATCACTGACAAAAATGCTTCATGTACAAAAGGAAATACTTGTGGCATGTCATAAACAAATTGCGATTGGGAAAGGCCACATTCATCACGCTGAATAAGACTGGCTATATCATTAAGCTGTTGTAAAACAGAAACTGTGACGCTGCTCAGGTGAATGGTTACAGGCAAATCTTACGACTGATCAACAAAACAAGCCCTGATCACACAGAGGTTTGTCTTTGATCTTCCAAGTGAACAAAACTTACTACAGCCACAGAACAGTTTGTGCCAGAACAATTATTTTTATATGAGAAAAAAAATCCCAACCTTAAGAATTACAGACTCAGTTTATTGAGCTTCCATATATTCATGGGTTTATACAACGGAAATAAAGGCTACTCCATCACGTAACAGTATACGTGTCATTCCTGCTCCAAAGTACATGAATAGTGTCAAAGGCAAAGTTGTTCTACAAACACCAACCAGAAACGCAATTATACTATGCACCACTTTGACCAATAAAGTGCCATCCTGACGCACCCAAAAGGTATGCCCCAACTCCGTTTGAGCGAAGTACAGCTTGGGACAAAAGTTCACAGAACACGGCACTGGTGTATTACTTCATCGGAGCCCCCTGCTAGCTATCAGGAAGAGATCGAATAAGAAACAGGTGTCCGGCTATTCTATCCATCTCTCAGTATGTGTATCTGCTCCTGTTTGCTCATGGAATTTCACTCAAATGCAATACCCTGGTGTTCTGTAAACTTCTGTCCCAAGCTGGACTACAGGGACATGAACACTGCATCCTGCATTATAACCAAAAATTACTTAGCTCAGCTGTTCACCCGAACATCTCCAGAATTCCCACTTGAAAATGACTGCCAAAAACGTGCTGAAATCTTTAGAGTATTCATGTTTGTACTGTAATTTAAAAAACTACATCATTTTGTACGGGTATTATATGTTATAGTAAGTGTGGAGCACGTGTGTTCAATTTCATTCTCAAGTGCACAGAATGATTGCATGTGTGCCATTCCGGTACATTACTGTACCTATGATGCTAACTGAGCTTTCATAGATTGCAGCTGCGCAACTGCAATGTGCACAGCCAATGCACTCCAGCCATTGGAATATACCTCTATTTGTATATGTTGCCAGCAAGTGAACACAGTATCAAAGATGCAGCTTAGGAATATCCAGTTAAAGAGAGAAAAAAAATACAATATTTTTATCCTCAAAAATATCCACATTATTCCTGACACTTGCACTAACTAAATTATTGTTTTGCTGATAGTCAAAGTAATGGACAATACAAGTATTGAACGAACGAACAAACAAACAAGTTAGCCAGTATGCAGTCCAATACATGTGAGAACACGTGGGAGTACTACAATCCAGTGCTTTATGAAAGGGTGTTCAATAGACCTCCGCCCAAGAAATGTCACTGTGACGCAATCATGACGTTGGTAGACGTAGTGATAGCGAAACAACGCGCACGGAGAACATTGCCGTCTCACTAGCCGAATTCCTTCTCATAGATTATGGGTCACTTGTTTGTGTGGACGGTCCACACAAATCGGTTCATGTTTGTAGTCACTTTGGTGTCTTTGTGAGCATGCGCTTCACGTTTCTAGCCCACCACGGAAAGAAAACACTGCTCCCACCCAAGAGTTGCATCATCTCTGAAGTCACTGTCGTGATTCTGTGTGGAATGTGGTTTGTGAGCACGACCTAGTTCGCACTATCCTTGTGGAGAAACACCACATGTATAACTCATGATCATGATCATGGAAGTTCCAGTAGCAATCTTTAGAACAAGCATCCGAAAAGATATGGCTACCGGTAGACTGGAGCAGACGAAGGCCATCCAACTAATAATATGTAAAATTCTTCTATCGATTACACAAAATTCTTAAAATATGAAATGCTGTAATTTATTGAGTCCTTCTTGATACTGTGTTTTTTACTCTATTAGTTCCAGTCTACCAAGTTGGAGGCGCTGTTGTACCATCTGACGTCTTGTTTGTGAACAGTGAGAGGTCTATACGCTATGAGAGTAGGTCAGCCTTTCGCGTAGTCCCTCAGCTTTTCCCTTTCCCCTCGTGCATGTAGAACGGTCTCATTGGATCGCTCTCATATAAGGTGCCACTACAACTGCACGTGAGGTCCACGGTGCTTTATATTTTTCACCATAGTGTTGTGGCCCATCTGCGAATACCCCCTTATTGCTGCTTTCTGACTGGACAGACACATTGTCACGTGCTTTCTCCAACCTTTCCTTTCTCTCATGAGCAGAGACGTACTGTCATAGCGTATTACCAAGAAGCTCTGATATGTGCATTAAGCCCAGCAAAACTTATCTCTGTGAGGTGGAGAGACAGGAGGATGATTGACACCAGACACCCCTGAGACAAAAAGTAGGGATGGTAACTAACAGGCTCCTGATAGGGCTGTGTGAATAGTAAAAATGTTGAATACCAATATTGAAAATATTTGACTTCAAATATTGAATCAATTAATCACTTCAAACAACCTTGTTTACTAGAATGTGCACATACAGTGCATGCAACCACATTTTGATAATTGCAGAAATGTGTAGGGAAGCATCAACTATGAAAGGATGAGGAAAAGGTTGCTACTCTCATAAAATAATTTACACTGCTACAGTTTCAGGTGTACCCCACTTATTGTGAAGTCCCTCAAGGGCAGACGGTGTATTTGACGCAGGTAGCTGACTCTAAGTCATGTACCACAATGCTTAGCCGCAACATCTTGAGCTCCATGGTGGATGTAAGAAGGTGACAGGTCAGACTCAAAAAGCATCGTCGAATAGAATCGTCGGATCAAATACGAATACTCAAAATATTCCATTCCTATTCGAAATGTTGAAAATTCACGCAGTCCTATTTCCTGTGGTGCTTCTGTGTAGGGGTGTGGGATGATTCTTTGCAAAAATCCTGCATGGTACAACACCAGACACATGCTTTCCATGCACACCTACGTATTACAACATGTCCTAACGCAGGGGTTATGAAAATGAGTTCTGCAGAACCCAGGGGTTCCACAGTGTCTCACAAGGGGCTACTCGACAGGTCTTGCGGAATGGTGATGCCAACCAAAGGAATACTGAACTGTCAAATTGCCTTCTGTTTCAGCAGTTGCAGGTCATCCTGATACAAACCATGGTTAGCGCTAACTACTTTTGTCAACTTGGTTAGTGGAATAGGGAATGAAGAATTTTTTTTTTTTCCCAGCAACATGGCCTCTTCTGCCCTACCAGAAGGACTATTGTTGTATGAGGTTGGAAGTCAAGGTAGCTTGTACTTTTAGCGAGCCAACTGCAAGACATCCAACCTTCTGAGGACGTTCTGCTTCAATTTGTTTCAACTCCGATCTTCAACAACTTCTGATGAAAAGTAAAGGAAGAGAAATCGTTGGGTGCTTCAGCGTGTGGGGAAATTTTCCAAATCTCATAAGGTCTAGTACCATGAACACAGGTGGGTCAGACCTCTGCGAGCAAGGTTTCTAAAGGCGTCGTTTCGCAGGATCATTGCAGAGGATGATCATGAGCATCACTCGCTCTTTACGGGTCGGGGTGGAGTGAGCGCCATTAAGCAACCACCACTTTTGTTACGCTGCCCACCCCAAGGTATTTAGAGAAATGTATACATGACACAGGTTGCGTCCCACTGAAATGCTCCACCTATCGCTCGACCCCTCCTCCAACAACAAATGAATAAAAAAAAGTCACTACGTCATTTATTGACATTTATTCAAAAATTTTGTGGTGTTTCTGAGAGACAACGTTCCTGTCCAGAAGGGTGCATATGCCGTAATTTCACGCATATTAGCCGCGGCTTATGCACAATTTTTTTTTCTCACAGGCGCTCTGTGGCTTATCCCCCGGTGCGGCTTATCTCATGACTATTTGTCGTGTTGTTTTTTTTATACGTAGTTGGTGGAACCAGTTCCTGTTTTTTTTCAGCTGGGGCTGCACAGTTTCTGTCACCTCTTTGAGTGGCAAGTATCCATTCATTGTACTAATAGAGGTCACTTGTGCCTTCTGCTACGACTCGGAAGTCGGAACTAGCGAGATAGACATGTCCATTAGGACACAGCACCGGCGACATGTATGATGAATGGATGAGTTGTTTCCCCTCCACTTCCATTAGGACAGAACATCCCTTTTCTCCCCCCAAAAAAGGGGCAAACATATGTTCTTAGGCAGGAACACTTTCAGAGAAACAGTACATGTCAGGTGAAGTGAGGAAATGTTTATAGAAGGCAGACGTGAAGAACAGAAGGATGAGGCGAGAGAAATTTTCTTAAGCCGAGGGCAAGGTGAGGAAATCTTTTAAAGGGTTGAGAAGTTGAGGTGAAAATTTTAGAAAAAGGTGGAGGTGTGTGACATGACTAAGATCAACAAAAGGGCAAGAGAGAACATTTGAAGAAAAAGTTGAGGTGAGGACAAACATTTGCAGAAAACGGTGAGGTGAGATGAGGAAAATGTTTACAAAACAGCATGAGGTTAGGAACAATTTCCAGGAAAGGAGGTCAAGGTGAGGTGAGACGAGGAAAATATTTTCAGAAAAGGATGAGGTGAGGAAAAATTAACCTAAAGAGAAGTTGTGGTGAGGTGAGGAAAAAATTAGTGAGGAAAGTGACATGTTGTGAAAAGAGTGTCTTTTTTCTATTTTTCTAGCTCAGATAATCACATTAGTTCACTTGACGCGTGACATTAGCACAATCTGCCGCAGCATATGAAAAAGGCTTTGTGACTGTAAGTCAACGGTCTCACATTCTTGCGTGGTGGAGACTTTTCTCAAAAGTTAAACTACCACCTCTAGATATAAGTGCAATCTTCCTTTCTGAGAGACCCAATCAAGTTCGAGCGCCACGAAACAGCACCATCCAATTGTATTGTTATCGCAAATACTTTATTAATACTAATGTTTCCAATCAGTATCAATGGGAAGGGAAACTAAAGAGCCTTTCTAGCTTTTGTAATAATACCGAATCTCTTAGCGAGTGTGCCCACCAACCTGGAAATAATTAAAGTGAACCCAGCAATCAGGATATTCGAGAAAACAGAGGATTGTTGTTGAAAAAGAATCAAGTTCTCACGGGTTCAGGAGTTTCGACAAATGGAGGAACATCGGACGAGCTGCAACCCACTGCTTGTCAAGCTACTGAGGCGGTTTGCCTAAATGCCAACTACAACATGTAAGTCATGTGGTAAAAATTACACACATTTTACCCTTACAAAGAAGCGCCTGCTCGAAAACTGGACACACTATATCTAATATGAAGCAATCCTATGAGAACGCTTGCAAGAAACATGAATGCAAATGGGCGCAGCGTCGTCTGCTAGCGCTGAATGCCTCCTGAAGCATTTGCACAGTTTCTCCGCCAGGGGAACAAGCAGCAGTGCCCCTATAGGCGTTGCACACCGCCTATATGGGACCAATTGTGACGGCACTCCTTGGTGAGGCCTGGGCCACGTTTTCCGGATTTTGTGTTACCACTGTTGCAGGAGCTGTGAATGCTGTATAGAGTGCCCCCTACTATTTGACACTTTGGTAGCAGTTGGACACACGTTGGTACAGCACATTTTAAAGGGGGAATGTGCTGTTCGTTAGGTGTCATACTACATTTGCTACGATCGCAGCGGAGCATTATCAAATCCGTCATTTGTCACTTATTATTATTCCGTGCTAGCGCCGTGAAGCAACTGTTGCTATGAGCAGCACACAGATGTGGGCAGATGGAGATATGGGGTTATTATGCGTCCTGGGCAGACTTCAAGGGGAACTGCGCCGACGTTCGTCTGGAAAGTCTTTGGAAAACCCAGGGAAAACCTCAGGCAGCAAAGCCGGTGGTAGGATTCGAACCCACCATCTCCCAGTCTTCAGCAGAACCTTGGCTACCACCAACGAGCGGGACTCCTTAACCCACTTGGCCATGATGCTGGTATTTGTCACTTTTATGGGACTGTTACAACCAGAAAAGCGGCACACCTCACACGAATCTCTGCCTCGTTTTTGTGACTTCATGTTACTGCTATTGGGGGAGCTGTGAATGCTGTGAAGTGTGCTCCTACACTTTAGCAATTTGATAGCAGTAGAAGCATGGGTGTTTTGAGAGATGGGCAGAGGGGGACAAAATTTTGAAAGCATGGCACCACACCCTTTTAAAATTCACCAATGCCATTTGCCTTTAAAACCCCCGAGTGCTCCTCTTGCTTTCGCTTCACATTTTCTGCGTTCATGCAGTGTTTGAAGCTTGATATGTGCTTGACGATCAACAATTTTCGTCGATGATCAACAGACTTTGTGCCATGCACGTCAGAAAATAAACCCCTCCAACTTCATAGAAGCCTGTGGAGTCATTCCATAGGAGCCCATTTGCGACCACGGCCCTATGCAGTCTTTTTGCTTAAATCTGATATGTACCACAGCCTCAGACTGACTTGCATCTGCAGGGTCTACCGCCAACACCAACAACACTCCCAACACCAAACCAAAACGTCTAGAAGCCGCGCTGGAGGCACTGCACACGTGTCCGCAAGAAATGCATTCTGCATTATGATTGGCTCACAATCATCACATGACACATAGTGTTCGAGAGTATTCAAGTAGCTGCGAGGTTCCACAACGTTGCGCAATCGAAATGCAAACCCCTGTGCCGCTTGCGTGCACATTTTGTAGGGAGTGGTATCAAGGGTACTGCAAGTACAAGCTTGTAACAGTTCGATCGAGTCCCTATTTGGAACTCACTACTGTATTAATGCTACCACTTCCACTGGCATTCTTTCACTTTGAAAATACCATACTCAAAAGCTTTTGCGTGCAAATCTGTAGTAATTCTAATCTCAGAATTAAGAGTAATGACTAGGGCCCGGATTTGTAGGCATTTGCCTGAAAACGCCTATAAATGCCTAAATGAGACATTTTCAGGCTTACTTGCCTTTTTGCCAGCTTTGTCCCATAACTGCCTTTTTTCCGCTTGTTGTGTTTTGTAACTGCCTTTTTTTGCCCACGTGGGCAACCTGCAGGCGTGAGTCACACTACAGTCGCATCACAAAAGCAAAAGGAATGCATTAGCTCGATTTCCGTGACCTCTTGACTCATCGCCTGACTCAGAACACGCGACCTTTATAGGTCGAAACAGTGACCTACTAGTTTTGGACTGCAGTTACATTGTCACGTACAGGACAATTGCCCCCTTTTGGTAGCCTCTCTCAAGGCACGGGTCGCTCAAAGAGAGGCTACTAAGATGACCTGCCATTGGACTGTTCACCTCACTGCTATGCGAGGCTATCTTGTCTTTTGGTAGTCCACAGTAGTGTGGTCCAGACATAGTCATTGCGACGATGAGCGGTCATCGGAATTCCATCGCCAAACCGAGCATGCCAAAGGGAAAAGCAGCACCAGCAGTCATTCGTCAACCTGAAGTCGTTCGCTATTCCTTCCCTGAAGTGGACGCTCTAATTTCCAACACGAAGAAGGTTTTTTTGAAGGCTCCATCCAGAGTTGCAGCTTTCCGAGAGTTTGCACCGAGTATTCCACTGCCACCGCAACCGGTTCTTATACGATGGGGTACATGGCTAAGTGCAGCCATGTACTATTCTGAGCACTTTCGCGCTGTGAAAGCGCTTCTGCAGGAGCTTCAAGAAGATGCTGTATCCGTAAGTGCAGCGAGAGAACTCTCCGGCAACCCAGAAATTGAGATGGACCTGGCTTAGATTAGTGCCCACTTTAGCTCGCTCACAGCTAGTATGACGAAGTTGGAGACAATAGGACTTCCCTAACCGAAGCATTTAAAACCCTACAGCATGTGCAAACGGCGCTTCGCGTACTGGAAGGGAAGGGGTCCACAGCCGCTGCAAAGATGGAATTGTTGATTGGAAAGAATTTGGGGCTCTCAGTGATGTTCCAGGTTGGGATGATCCTGAGAGGGGAGGAAGCAGATCTTGAAGCTGAAGACCTGAGCACATGGGAAATATCTTCTTTCAAGTTCGCGCCTGTGACATCCTGTGACGTCGAGCGAAGTTTCTCAAGATACAGGGCACTCCTGCAGGCGAACAGGGTGAGCTTTAAGTTTGAGAATTTAAAGATGTCATTTATTGTCCCTTGTTACTGCAGAAATGTACAGCAAAAATGAACAGATGTGCAAATAAACGGTTTAAATTTATTTTACCTATATTTGCCTATTTTGTGATTTTTAGGGCCTAGATGCCTGCCTATTTCGTACTTTTTTAGTGCCTATAATTCCGGGCCCTAGTAATGACGAATACATTAAAAAAGATTCACAATGATAAGAAACCACCAGAGAGTGCTGCCAATTGAATTCATTGTGTGATGACAGCATGAATGCAGCGTAACGACTTCAAGCATGTTTTCAATCGGATTGTTACCTTGCAGTTCATCGGTTCAAATGGGTGAAAGTAAATGGTACTCACTATCCAATTTTGCGAAGAACATCTCTCGTAGCATCATGAATTCATCATCGGGTGATATATCATCAGAGCCAAATGCTTGCTTCTCAGGCCACAGTTGTCTGGAGAATGACAGTGTAAGAAACAATGTTGTAACCATGTAACCAAGGTAATGTTGGAACCATGGTCAGTGCTTTAAATTTGTACTATGTACTGCTTCATGGAATGCATGTACATGTATGTACATACATTTATGTTATTCAAGAAAGCTTCAAGCAATGGGCTATTCAAGCAGGCTTTTGCAATAAACGCATGTAAGGTTCTAGCAATTTTACATATTTAGCAATGTCATAGGGTAGTTTCATTTTAAATCGGACAACGTATGAAAGTCGTATTTTTTAATTCGCCCAGAAAAAATATATGTTAGAGGACAGTTCAAACAACGCAAATCGCGCCACGTGCGACTCTCGTGCGTGGAGTAGTTTTCGCGTAGGAGAGGGGGAAAGTCGGAGGCTGCTTGGGCGCGCTTTCTTCTGGACCGACTTTGACGGGATCTAGCACCGCTGACTTTATGTCTAGGAACTGGAGGATTTTTGTGATTATAGGCTGCACCATAGACACTGTCGACAGCCACCCACAGAACTCTGAGAGCCACAGATTTTCTGTTAAAAAATGCAAAACTTGGCGTAAACGTTCAAAAAGGCCAAATTTTGTTACCAATTTTCTTCATGACGGAACGTCTGAGAACATCAAGCTTAGTGCCATTCGATAGGACGTTGAAAGAGCTTTTTCGTGCTGTATAGGATTCATTTTTCTCAGCCCAGTTGTTTCTGTGTTATTAACTTGAGAATCACACATGGTAGGCGAAAATTGCCAATGTTGCATCTCAATTTTCACAAAAACGCCATCTTCGATTTCCTTGATTATTTTTCAAAAGGTGGCGTCATGTCTCTACTTTAGACGTCAAGTGAGACAATCTTTTATTTTTGCCTGAGAGACGCGCAACGATTTTTTTTATCAGGCAGGGTGCACGAGGCTGCGGCCCTGCGCGCCCCACCCACGAGCACGCGACCTTCAACCTCTTCTTTGCTACATGTGTCCCGTTGACGGAGAAATCAGTGACCACACTGCGTGATAACGAAAGGAAAGTTAGGTAGCAAGCGAGCTGGTGGTGACGATCCATGACTTGAAAACCCGAGACGAGGTAGGGACGAAAACAGACATACACAAACACGGTCTCAAACTCAGCTGTGTTTATGTATGTCTGTTTTCGTCCCTACCTCGTCTCGGGTTTTCAAGTCATGGACACTGCGTGAGCTTGTTGTAGTGTCCCAGGAGCATCACTTTACGTTTACCCAATGGTCTCTCAGTTCCGTCAGGCTCATTCAAACCGTGGGAGAGTACATGAGTTGCCTGTGCGCCCTTGACGAGAAGCCCCAGTTCGACGAACATACCGACAAAGCAGTGAGAAGAAACGAAGCGCTTCGTAGAGATATTTATCCACTGGTAACACCTTAGCTTTTGTTTCAGGTTACCACCAGTCCCTCAGGCAGTGTGAAAGGCACATCCTTTTCATTGGTAAAAGAACGAAAACCGAAAGTTTCGAAGAACGTAAAATGTGCCCATTGCGAGACCCCTGCAGGTGGTGGCTGCCACCATTGGATTAGCTTCATCCGATAGCTTTAGACATGACCTTTCACATGATATAAAGTGACTGCATTCAAGCGCATTCTTTGCCCGCCTAGTATCGCAAAACCACGAGTGGTACGCGAAAATTTTGCATGTTCGATCTTAATTATTTCTAAAAAGCCGGAATATTTTTCACGATTTATTCCACAGGGGCAGAATTATGCCGGTACTTTGCGCTGCTGGTAAAGCACCTTTTCTCTTTTTGATTGAGACGTAGGGCTACCTTTCCGCGGAGCGATTTTTCCACACAAAGGCGCTCTTCGTACGTTTACGAGCGCGTTTTGCTTCGTAGTCTTTCCTTTGTAATTTGATGCCCAGATGTTGCATTATGTACTTATTTTGCACTTATGGTACGTATGTTTATTTTTTCCTTTGGAGACGCAGGGCAATACTTTCGTGGGAGACTTGAACTTGTTATTATGCACTTTCATGGGACTCGCACGCACGACGTGTGCGTATACGCACATGCGCATATTCACTATTCTCCCGCACATGTGCTTGAGGCAATGCACATATGCATACGCTATGAGGCTGTCGTGCGAGTTAATATTAAGAAGGCAGAACTACGGCCACAGGGGACAGAAAGTTACAACACCCGAGAATACAAATTTGTGGTCGCGTGTTTGCAGTCGCCTCTTAACTTGGGCGCAATAAGTGATAGTTCCGAAGGTGTGCATGCTCTCTTTAATTAGTTTTATGGTCCGTAGCGTTATTTCGGAACCACGACGAGTGGTACAAAACCCGTAAGACCGCTGTGATGACAGTTGCTGCTCTCAAGTATAACACTTTCGCCCTCACCGAGATGTGTCAGTGTCACCGTGGGAATCAAAATTTCCGACAGAACAACGCACAACTAAAATCCCTCGTTTCCGGTAGCCGTAGGTACCTTAAACCCTCGGTGTGGTTTTTAGTAGTCCTTCTGGCATCCATGCGCTTGAACCCATTCACTTTATATCATGTGAAAGGACATGTATAAAGCTATCGGATGATGCTAATCCAATGGTGGCAGCCACCACCTGCAGGGATCTCGCAATGGGCACATTTCACGTTGTTCGAAACTTCTGTTCTTCGTTCTTTTACCAATGAAAAGGATGTGACTTTCACACCTCCTGGGGGACTGGTGGCAACCTGAAACAAAAGCTAAGATGTTACCAGTGGATAAAGATCTCTACGAAGCGCTTCGTTTCTTCTCACTGCTTTGTCGGTATGTTCGTCGAACTGGGGCTTCTCGTCAAGGGCACACAGGCAACTCATGTACTCTCCCACGGTTTGAATGAGCCTGACGGAACTGGGAGGCCACTGGGTAAACGTAAAGTGATGCTCTGGGGACACTACAACAAGCTCACGCAGTGTGGTCATTGATTGATCCGTCAGCGGGACACCTGTAGCAAAGAAGTGGTTGAAAGTCGCGTGCTCGTGGGTGGGGCGCGCAAGGCCGCAGCCTCGTGCACCCTGCCTGATAAAAAAAATCGCTGCGCATCTCTCAGGCAAAAATAAAATGTTGTCTCACTTGGCATCTAAAGTAGAAACATGACGCCACCTTTTGAAAAATAATCAAGGAAATCGAAGATGGCATTTTTGAGAAAACTGAGATGCAACATTGGCAATTTTCGCCTACTATGTGTGATTCTCAAGCTAATAACACAGAAATAACTGGGCTGAGAAAAATTAATCCTATACAGCACGAAAGCTCTTTCAATGTCCTATCGAATGGCACTAAGCTCGATGTTCTCAGAGGTTCAGTCATGAAGCAAATTGGTAACAAAATTTGGCCTTTTTGAACGTTTACGCCAAGTTTGGCATTTTTTAACAGAAAATCTGTGGCTCTCAGAGTTCTGTGGGTGACAGTCGACAGTGTCTATGGTGCAGCCTATAATCACAAAAAACCTCCAGTTTCTAGACATAAAATTAGCGATGCTAGATCCCGTCAAAGTCGGTCCAGAAGAAAGCGTGCTCAAGCAGCCTCAGACTTTCCCCCTCTCCTGCTCGGAAACTACTACACGCACGAGCGTCGCACGTGGCGTGATTTGGGTCGTTTGAGCTGTCCTCTAACATATTTTTTCTGGGCGAATTAAAAAATACGACTTTCACACGTTGTTCGATTTAAAATGAAACTACCCATAGCAATTTACGTAGCGTTCAGATGATTTGTGCATTATTAACAACAGCTCAGAAAGATTTACCTTGCACTCCTTAGTATAGCGAGGGCTTCTGCTGGTTTCTTGGACTTTAAAGCTCTTTCAATTCGCCGAGTTGCATCGAGCCTGTGAAATCAGAAATGAGCCACTGCAATGCATGAATCTACAGGTGGTAGGCAGTACAATACTATACCTAGCATCTAAGTGACAGTAAGAGAGGGGGGAGGGAAGGACAAAACTGATGTATTGTTTACATGCACAGCTTGTATGTGTGTGTGTGTGTGGCATCAATTCTGCAAGGATGCTGGGCCAATTGATACATTAGGAGCATGCAACAAAGTAGAGGCTCACATGTGTTCCTCCTCGGAGGTGCCCAGTGTGGGGTCAAAGACAACAATATCATTAGGAAGCTCTTCTTTTCTTTGTATGGTCTTTGAAAGGTCAGGGGCAACCTCAAGCCAGAGCAGTTGCTCGTCTTCCTCTCTTTGGATGGCTGTAAAATAAGAGGCCCTATCACTTACTGGTCCTGAAGAGCAGATGGACATATCATAACAAATAGAAAACCCCAGGAGTACCAGCTAGCTTTCAACTACCCTTAGGCCTCAGAGTGCACACAGCCTAGATGGGGGATGGATTCCCTTTTGCAGGATACACAAATAAACAAAGCAAGCAGTTCATCTCCTTAAGATAATTAATATGGGTGTGACACTGAAGGCACAGCCTTGTTCTAAAAGTATTTCAGGTATAAATATAAAGCACATCCAAAAAACATTAAAAGGCTCAACATCTTGATGACTTGCACTGCCTGGACACATTAGAAGGCAAGATTCAAATGCACTCGAGTGAAGCCGTCTGTACGATGAGACAACACCATAGAAGGGGATGCAGTGAACCAGAGAGAAGAGTGATAGATTTAGATGCTGGATGGACTAATGCTATGAGGGCACGATGCGCTCCCCGCTTCCGACGAACAGAATAAGTCCCGTGGTTCCCCTATTCAGACAACTTGTACAGAGATTCTAAAAGCAGGTAAGACGCTTCCTCCAAAGAAAACAAAATTGAAGCTCTCTATGCAATAAGGGGCTCAGTTGAAAAATTGCAAACCGAGGAAACTTCAAGTGAATATTTGGTAAAGTAATTGCAGCTGCGTGTCCTTGAATAACACAAATGCAAAATGTGTAACATATATGCATGTGTCTACCCTATGCATGTCCTGTTTGCATCGTTTTTGAGTTGAGTTTTGAAGTTCATTTCCGCATCATAGCAAAACTTAAGCTACACCATTTGTACGCGGGTGTAGAAAAGGTGCCGGATCGAATTGTCCATCCCATTGACACACATGCATTTCCTATTTCTTACCCTCCTGTTGCGGGTCAATAAATTGCAATACGGTCCTAAATTTTCTTTGGCAGGTACATACTGGTATGTAGCTGTCATTGCAACAAAAACACTAAAAAGGGGGTAAGTCAACTTATCCCTTTATTGCATACAGAAGTTCAATTGTAGGAAAACAAAGAAAGATGCAGAAGACACACATGTCTAGATTTGTATCCTTGCAGTGCTTTTCCTTTACAAGCGAGCCTAGGACATTTCAGTAAAAGAAGGCGGCTCAAGATGGCAGGAGAAGTTTGACAGATGCCATATGGACGTTTATTACCACACCAAATGGGGTCATTCCTTGTACTTACCAGGACGTTGAGATTTTTTTGGCTTTGCCTTCTTTTTCGATTTCTTTTTTTCTTGCACAATTACGTGACGGGTCTGCTTCGCAAACTGCTCCAGCATTTTCAGGTAGACATGAACCGTTTCAGCAAGGTCTCGCAAATACGATCTGAAACGCAAGGACATGGATCATAAGCTCAGCATTACAGGAGAGACTTCAGAAGTTATTTTGTAAGTTTGCATTATCAGAAACACTTCTGAAAAACTTTTCTGAAGGCATGTGGAAGACAACATTTTACATACATAGGCTGGACACAGTCATTGAAGTTCAGCAGCAGGTAGAGCACAACTTCCCTGTACTCAGGCATATAAAAAATGGTACCTAATGAAAATGGAAAGGCAAATACAAAATATGAGATGATTGATTTCATCATTAAATACAAAATACTTGTCAAATGCATTGTGTGCACACATCCGTGATATATACGTAGTGATAGCAGCCTATCCTAATGTTGTATCATGATAGCGGCCTGTCTTTTGGCAACCTGTAGGCTCTGTTATCTTGTTCCGGAAGCCCTTTTTGAGCCAGACAAATAAATGGCTCAGGTTCATTCCTTGGGCACGACAGTATGAGCGTCACGTCTGCCTTCCTGCGGGCTCCTTGGAATCCCGCATGAACGGAATACAACAATCCCGATTTAGGTGGGGCATGTACCACTTCTACGGTGGTAGTCCCCCTGTCCCATTAAACTACTTGTGAGAAAGCATTTTGTCCCGCTTTGGCTGCATGAACCCAAATGGTAAAATGATGTGGCTAAAAAGCGGAAGCGCTTTCGGCTTTTACATGGCCCTCTACTGGATCGCATCTTTCCTTCATCTAGCCGACAGAACAATAATACTACATATGGTTGGCTGATCAGCCATTCATATATAGTCCAAACTTTATTGAAAGGTGAGCTCGCTTGTGCACGCTTTGTTCATCAAGCTGCTTTGGAGGGAGCGTGGTCTCGCTTTAAATGATCACTGATCGTGGTGCTGACAACAATGACGGAACCGAGGTGCAAGTTCTGTGGAGAGGTGTGGAGAGAGAGGGAGAGAGAGAGTGGTGTTGCTTGATATCCAGAAAATATTAAGACATACTTAAGTAAATACAGTCTAGTCAATTATTTGGTATGCACCACCTATAAGGCAGTACGTAAGACACAAACAGAACAAGAAAGATAACGGTACAAAGAGTCCTTCCAAAGAGTTGCCTCATGGCGCTGCAGAGCTCTCTGAATAAATAAATAAATAAATAAAGAGTACGAGAAATAAAAAAAAAATCGTGATTTCTTGACTGTCAGTACACCACACCGTTTCCCCCGAATGTCCCTCCCTTGGGATCCAAGGAATATGGTCACTTTAATGTCTAGGCCCCTGTTTGTTTTTAGAAATTTGAGGTGAACTACTGGGCCTTATTTTCGGGAGCTGTAAAATATGGTGAAATTTAGCAATATCTGGTGGAAAATAGCTACCTGTCAGGTAGCTATGTTACCTTTCGCCTGCAGCTTCCTCGCTATGCATGTAGTAAAACAATCAACAAACAAACAAATTAAAAAGGAAGTTTCTCATATTTCAGGTGGACATAACATGACAAGTGGCTGTGTTGAATGTGCAGTGCTTAGCGTTCTCCACTGCCCGTATTGGTGGATGAATTTTGCGCTTTGAGAAGTTATTTTCTGGATTTTACCCGAAGTGACGGTAATGCAAATGGGGAACAATAACGTGTGTTACAGAGTATAACTCTAAAATGCAAGGCTAACAACAACTACTACTTTACTTCAAGATGATGAATGGGGAGTTTCATCGCCAAGGGCGATACTCTACTCCACTGCTGTGATGTGGGGAATGAAATAATGAGCTCCTTCACAGTAATACCCCTTCACAGGCTATAATTACACACCATGCACTGAAAAGCACATAACGAGGAACATTCAAATAATATCGGCAAGAGAATTAGTCACACAGAGAAAATATGCAAGCTACACGCACCTTTCAAAACTCTTGAAGCTTCCTTAACTCGTTCGTCTTGGCTGCTGTCCATAGCTGCAAGGCTCTTTACAAGCTCCCTGTAGGCTTTCAGTGCTACGTGAAGCCTGTTGATGGCAGGAAAGTCAATATGAACACTTCAATGTGGCAACGCTTACCATTACTCGGGCAGCCCCAATGAAGGAAGACTAAGGCCCCCCTCCAGCTACAAGCACCCTCTTAAGATGATACCAAAAGAAGCACAAAAATCAGGCAGAATCGCCAGCCGTGAACTCACCGTTTGGCCCAGAGCCTAATCTTTCGCTTCTCTGTGACCATCATTTCATAGTACTGCTCCATTTGTGTTTGAATGTAATGGAAAGTCTCTTTGGAGAGTGTCTCACTCACAAGAGAAATATCCGAATGGCTTTGCCGGCAGAACTCCATAAAAAACTGTACTGACCAGAAATAGTAGCTTTCATCGTTGGACTGTGCTTTGTTATGCTGCAAGTGCCTCTAGAATAAAGAATAATCACGTTCTTGCATGCATCCACTGCAAAACATATGATCAGTCTCTAAATGCAAATTATAGTAATATACTTATGATACATGATACAGGCCCTTCCTTTTCTGCAATTCCGCGATTCCGCAAAAATTCATGGAATTGTGGGTCTGCTGCGGAATATGAGGTTTTGCGCAGAATTTTGCAGAAACAGCGCGCTTAACTCAGTTTATGCGCGTGATGAACGGACTTTGCTCGCATTGGGTCGGCATGCGTTGCGTAGATGCGCCAACTGGATAAGGCCACCAGGCAGTGATGTGGGCCCATCTGTGTGCTGGAACAACCCTCTAACATATTGGGATTCTGGAGTCCATAGCTGTCAAGTACCTCTGTGTGACAGTAAACTCTGTAAATGCAGAGAGGTCACTTACCAAGTACAACTTGATAGCCAGTAAAACGTCACTCTCTCTCAGAAGTAAGTACAATGTTCCTTGTTATGCTAAGTCGCAAAAGTTTTTGGAGTTGTAACCGTGTTCCTTCACACTATGAGCTACGGTAATAGAGAGTATTTTCTGTCTGAATTAGAGCAATTTGCCTTTTACCGTGGAAAAATGCAGAATTCATAGTTACCTGCTGCAGAATTCAGGACTTCCCGCACAGAAAAAGAAGGGCCCTAATGATGTGTTATATTTCGGGAGCGTATGAACACTTCTCCGGGTCGCTATGAATGATATGAGACACTGCCACCAGTTGTTTTCACTGTTATTATGGGAAGACAATTTGGTCATTTCAACACATGTGATTTGCAATTTTTTAAAATTATAATGATTAGAGCAAAAATGTCAATGAGAAAGTTGTAGCAGGCGATACAACGACACAAAACCTGTTGATTGCAACTCTGTACCTCTAATGGATCCTACCCCCCTTTTGGTGTGCAATGAACTTTTTTTTTAAACTTTGGCTCATTTTTCGTGAAATGCCCTCTATAACACTGCACAAAAACTACTCAAAAGAAAGGATCTGCCTCATCTATTTGTTCTATCTGCCACTGTGCTACAAAAGCAGAACTAACCTTTACTGTCTTCATCATTGGATTATAAGCAAGCTTTAGGAAGTCCTCACAAAGGCTCTTCAAGAAAAGCCGGATGTTTAGTGTCGACCTTCGCATTATTTTTCCATCTTCTGTAGGTCGCTTATTCTTTGGTTTAGCATGGAAAGACTTGGTTTGATCAAAGTCAATTTCACAGAGCTTGTTCAGAGGACTGTGAGCAATCAGCTTGTTGTCTCCAATGGCCTGCATATTTTGCACAGTAAAAGTTCCACCAAACCGAGGATGCCTGGAAGAGCACAAAATATTGAAGGGTGTTTTGAATGCCATGATGGAAAAATAAACCTTCAAGTGATGCACAACTAAATGGATCAGCCACCTTTAGAAAAAAATGACAATATAGCTGGGAGGATATTGACTTTCACAATAAATGCAGAAACAATGGTTACTTAAGCGACGCAACAATGTGCTCTGCAAGCACGAACTTCAGTTGATCATTGTATTCTGCCCAGCATCTCTCACACTGTGCTGCACGTAAGTGCATCAAATTTATCCGGAGATATGCAATATCTACAAGGGTTGTTCAAGGTTTACGGAGACTTTTATTTCTTTAAATACAATGAAAAATTCTGAAAGCACCAAACTACGTCAGTTTTTCAAAATATTCACTGTGTGCATCGAGGCACCGCTGCCATCACTGTGGCAACCTGGGCTGTACGGGGCATGGGGCAAAACCTCCCAGCACATTTCAGCCAGCGTTGCTACTGTCAAATTCGCCATGTGAGGCCGGGTATTGCCATAAAGAATGATCCTCCTGAACAATGAAAGATTAAAGTCACTGAAAAGGTAAGCCAGCTGTAGGACTCGAACCCACATCTTCTGGATTGCCGGTCCAGGGCTCTACCAATTGAGCGAAGCTAACACGCCTTCCCAGCGACTTCCAGGGTGCGTCATCTGAAGGGACAAACCAGCCACTCTCTCACTCATCCTCCTTTCACTCTTACATTTTTGCTTACTCATACACACATTCATACGACGAGATCGATGCAGGCAGCAACTGATGAACATGAAAGAACTGATGTTCTGAGGCTGCAACAACATAAAAGGGACAAATACGTACAAGGCCTCAATTTGCCTAAGAAATAAACGATGAAAGATGAAAGTCACTGAAAAGGTTAGCCAGCTGTAGGACTCGAACTCACATCTTCTGGATTGCCGGTCCAGGGCTCTACCAGGGCTTCAGTTCTTTCATGTTCATCAGTTGCCGCCTGCGTCGATCCCGTCGTATGAATGTGTGTTTGTGCGCGTGAGCAAAAATGTAAGAGTGAAAGGAGGATGAGTGAGAGAGAGTGGCTGGTTTGTCCCTTCAGATGACGCACCCCGGAAGTCGCTGGGAAGGCGTGTTAGCTTAGCTCAATTGGTAGAGCCCTGGACCGGCAATCCAGAAGACGTGGGTTCGAGCCCTACAGCTGGCTAACCTTTTCAGTGACTTTCATCTTTCATCGTTAATTTCTTAGGCAATTTGAGGCTTTGTATGTATTTGTCCCTTTTATGTTGTTCCAGCCTCAGAACTTCAGTTCTTTCTGCTCCTGGACAACATCGCAGGCCTTTTCTCGCAAATTGTGTTTCACACAGCTCCCTTTATAAAAGTGGAGTAGTACTGGGCATTAATCATGTTCATGACCCCTTGCTCCATGAAGTCCACAAGGACGACAACTCACATGTCCCAAAAGACAGTTCCCATGGACTTCCCAGCAGACGGCTGCATCTTGCTTTTCTTTAGTGCCTGGGAAGCCTTATGTCGCCATTGCATGCTGCTTCTTTTCGTCTCTCGGGTGAAATGATGCATCCAGGGACCCTATTCTTCTCAAAGTAATCGATTACTTTGTAAGAATTACCAAATTGCAAATTACCTTGATTGCAAAGTAATCAAGGTCAATTACTTTGATGAGAATAGGGCCCCAGGTTTCATCACATGTGATTGCAAAAATTCGTTCCCTACGATTGAAACCGGTTCAGCAGCTGCTCAGAGACTGCCATGCACGCTCACTTCTTGACACAAGTGAGGTGTCGAGGAACCAATCTTTCCCAGACTTTGCCGAACAGTAAACACTCGTGAATGATTGTATCGACACAGCCAACACTAATATTACACTGGCTGCAATGTCCAAAAACTGTTACTCACCGGTTCTTGAGGATGGCCTGCTCAATGCCTGCTATATTCACTGGCATGACAGCAGTCTGAGGCGCACAAAACGACTACCTCATGAGTCAGGGTCGAACTGATTTATTTTCTGTCGGGTTTTGAAGTTGAAGTCTGTGTGATGGGTTTTGAAGTTGAAGTCCGCGTGATGGGTTTTGAAGTTGAAGTCAGTGTGGTGGGATTTGAAGTTGAAGTCCGCGTGATGGGTTTTGAAGTTGAAGTCAGTGTGGTGGGATTTGAAGTTGAAGTCAGCGTGATTGGTTTTGAAGTTGAAGTCAGCGTGTGTGGGTTTGGAAGTCGAAGTCCGTGTGTTGGGTTTTGAAGTCAGCGCAATGGTTTTTAAGGGGAAGTCAGCGGGATGGGTTTTGAAACTGAAGTCTGCGCGATGGATTTTGAAGATGACGGATAGGTTTCGAAGTCATCATAATAGGTTTTGAAGCCGACGATGTTTAGTCGATGTATGACGTTCACGTGTCGTGACTATTACTTGTGCGAACGCGTGCGGAGTGAATGGCAAATGTGTATTGGAGTGCACCGAGCGAACGTAAACGCTTCGCGTTTCGTGTCTGGTGTGGGCGTATGGGCCTGACACTGCAGATGCCTGGCGGACTTCCCCCCCCCCCCCCTTGTTGTGTATCGGAGGTCGCAGGGAGGGAAAGTGTTTGGAACGCGTTACTCTCTAGCGTAGTCGGGCGCGGAGGGCAATGTCATGTAGCCGGAGGCAACTGTATGTTGCGAATGTGAGCGGTAGATTAGATCGAGATGCGATTTGGCGTTCTGTGGTCGCGCGGTCTGCACGTTGCGGTTGTTCAGTTTGACTCATTTGCTCGCCTACAGCTATAATGTACGTATATATGTATATTGGATGGGTTTGGATTTGAGCCTCCGCCTTCAGTTGCGTACGCGCGTTTTACTAGACGACAGTAGATTGCTGTCGTGCTGACGAAGTGTGCTTTATTAGGCTTATTTTGTGTCTTCTTAGATTGCTTATTTTTCCTTTGTGTGATTGGGATCCAAATAGGGCAAGATCGGGCTGGCATTGTTTTTGTGGACGTCTTTTATGTAATACACAGAGGTCACTATGGGTCTCTTATTTATCTGAGGTGCATAGGTCATGTTTTGGGGAATTATGTGTTCGGCATGCATGTAGCATCCATCGGACACAAGTGTTCCATCAGAGCACGCAGCTGCTATTTCTTAGATATTCATCGCCAATAAAGTACATTTCAGCAGAGGCGGGGAAGTTAATTACCACCCAAAAGCTGCTAGTTACGAGTTACATCATTAAGCTAAGTATTTAATGAAGTTACAACCTTCAAGTTATCAAAATGAAATTAAGTGAGAAATGAAAGTTCTTGCTACCATGCCGAAATTAAGTTGGGAGCGGAGTTCCGAATATACCTTGTCAATTGCGCACAAAGTGAGAATTGGAATTCCAAGTTCTGCGAGTTCTAATTTTCCGCGCACATTTCATAGAACCTTGCCAGTGGCCTTATCACCTTCCCCGTAAAAAAAAATGCACTCCACGCACTCCAAACGAACGCTCTGCGGCGGCCTAACTCAGAAGCACGTCGGAATTGCGTTTGCGTACATCCAGTACATCGCGCTGCAACAAGTTGAGCAGACAGGCTGCTGGCGCCGCGCACGTGCAAGAGGCGGGGTCACTGTCGTCGGATTTTTCAGCAGCAAAATAAAAAGAAAGGAGCTCGCGTTGTGCGTTCTGCCTGCTTGGACGTGAAGCGAAATAGAAATTTCTAACTTTGGTCATGATACTTTTGCGAAGTTACTTCAAAAGTGACTAACACTATACAGTCAAGTGATTATGATGAGAGGTTGTTTCAAACATCAAATCAAAATAGTTAAGAGTGGGAATTGTTGTAAACTGTGTCAACACATATTTATTTAGAGATTGTGAGAGAGGAAAAGAAACTGTTTCACGGACTGTAAGTTGGTGGTCTTCCGGGCTAATTGCAGTCTTCACTTCAATTTGCGCCTAACATTCTGTATGTATTACATGTGTCCAAACGCCTCGGTCGTTAAGAATTCACTTAGTGTTCGTCCGTATATACCCTCCTCGGGGGAAAAAGAATACAATGGGTTACACTTTTCCCGAGGACAGATTCTCAGTTTTTGGTGTCAGTGATTTATCCAGACCATGATACATCCCTGTGACACCCCCCATCCCAAAGAAAAAAGTTTGGCGACACCCCCTGCAAAAAAGGGGGCTTGCCGTTTCAGCTCTAATGACATGTCGGTAATTATACGTGTAAAGCTGTTATCAAGTAGCGGTAATAATGACCACACCCCCTGCTTGGGATTCCAGATGAACCACTGCAGTGGTGTATTGCATGAAAGAATTAGAGTAAAAACATATGTCCAGCGAAGGTGATTACAGGTCGCTGAATTCGTTCATGACGGCTATTTCCAGTGTCAGTAAGCATCATGTCACAAGAACTCATGTAATACTGAGTGGCTGGCCACGATGTATTCCGATGCCGAAGCTAATACCCCCGCTTCACGAGTGAAAAATGGCATGGCAGAAAAGCCAGACGTACGAAGCCACATGATCGTGCAATGTACCGGCAGACACGGCGATCGTACGAAGTCATATGAACGTTCAATGTGCTGGCAGGCAAGGATATCGTACGAAGCCACATGAACCTGCAATGTGCTATGCGCTCACTTAGCTGTCAACAACGGGCGCAACATTGTGCAACAACCCTACCGTGTAAGCAACATACCTCCCGCCGCCGTTCACATGCGACAGCGGAGGTCAAACGTTGCATCCCTCCCTTTCCTCCTTTCTTGGTGCACCCTGCTTCCAAGCCCAACCCAGAGCAAGGCGACCGCACCCTCCAAACAGCATACCCCTCCTCCGCTTACGCTTTCGCCGCCACTACCAGGAAATCCACGCTAACAGGGGCGAGGAAGACGCCAACGTCGTAATCCTCCAGCAGCGAGCAGCCGGGCACACCAACGTAGGCCTTCGTTGGTATTCAACTTCAAAACCCCATCAGCGGTCACCCGAAGCCACATAAACGCGCAATGTGCTATGCGCTCATTTATCTGTCAACAACGAGCGCAATATTGTGCAACAACCCTACCGCGCAATCAATACACCTTCCGCAGTTCACATGCGACAGCGGAGATCAAACGTGGCATCCCTCCCTTTCCTCCTTCATTGGTAAACCCTGCTTCCAAGTCCAACCGAGTGCAGGCTGACCGCACCCTCCAAGCAGCATACCCCTCCTTCGCTTACGCTTTTGCTGCCACTACCAGGAAACCCACGCAAACACAGGCCAGCAGGACGCTAGCGTCGTAATCCTGCAGCCGGGCAACACCCCACGTAGGCCTTTCTTGGAGTTCAACTTCAAAAACCCCATCACCGTCTTCAGCACCCATCATAGGAATTCAACGTCAAAACCCCATCACAAACTTCAACTTCAAAATCCATCACCGACTTCAGAACCCATCATAGGAATTCAACTTCAAAACCCCATCACAGACTTCAACTTCAAAATCCATCATCGACTTCAGAACCCATCATAGGAATTCAACTTCAAAACCGCGATGGGATCTGAAGTTGAATTCTGATGGTGGGTTCTGAAGTTGAATGATGGGTTATGATGTGATGGGTTCTGAAGTTGAAGTTGAATGATGGCTTATGATGTGATGAGTTCTGAATTTGAAGTTGAATGATGGGTTATGAAGTGACGAATTCTGAGGTTGAAGTTGAGTTACGGGCTCGTGATGTGATGGTTTATGACGGTGATGTGATGTGATGGGCTTTGCGGAAAACTGACCATGATGTGATGTTGAATGAATTCTTAGCAAAATGCCGACCTATGCTGCAGACACACTGCTCCCCGCCCTGCCCGCTGCCGCACGTGTCGCTGATCTGAGAAGGATAGCACCTTGCCCTCCAAACGTTTTATTCGATTACACTAACTCACTGATTTTTTTTAGCAAAAGTATTGAGCAACCTTGAACGACCCTTTTATATTAAATGTCTTATTAAACCATGCAACAAACTTACATCGAAGCAAGAGCCATTAGTAAAAAATAAGTTGGCCTGTTGTCTTTTCTAGTATTATTCTTAATATTATCATTTCTTAGCAGCGCAAACCAACTGTGGCTGTGACTTTGTGGATAGATGGGGTGTGGAAGTCACATTGGCTGCACACATCATTTCCCAACTTCAGAGTGGAAATGCTCCAACCTCTGTTTCGAAAGCTTTGCTGGAAATCCACAAAGGAAAAGAAGAAGTGCAAAAAGCACAGAAAGATGCTAGGTAATTTTTACAGTGCTTTTTTCTTGCATGAATCCCATATGTTGCTGTCAGGGTTTGGACTCTGAAACCCCCTTCATATATACGGTCACAGCCGTGGCTACCAACACAGGTGACACTCACCTGCCCATACGTGCTTGCATTTGCTTCTTTTTCTGGCTCAACTCCATTTCCCTCATCTTCAGGAGCTCACTGCAAGCAAACAAAAATGTTGAGGCATTAAGGCACAAAACTAAACATTATGAAGCAAGTCCTCAAATAGTTGACATGAAGTGACCACAGACAACCTAATTAGGCAGGACAGCTAGTGATTTCTTTGTCATTGTACCGCTCTCCCACAAGACTGCTTATGGGACAGTGTTTCTCCCATTTCACCTGCTATGAACCCTGAATGAAAAAAGATATGGCTAAACAGTGGAGCTGTTCTAGCCCCAACGTGGCCCTGTCCCGGCTCCCACCTTTCCTCGTTCTAGCCAACAGAAATTCTTAATGTGTTGGCTGATGAGCTATTCCCATAGCAAAGCAAATCTCGCTTGCGCACGTTTGGCTCATCAAGTCGCCTTGGTTGGAGCGTGGTCTTGGTGTAATGATCAATCAGCACAGTGCTCGCAATAATGACAAAATTGGAGGTACAAGTTTAACAAAGAATTCAGGTACGTCAAAAGAGGAAAACAAACAAAAGAACACCGTCATGGAGCCCGCAATGAGGGAATCAGAAACATAATGCTAACCAGTTACACACTTATTCAGGTTAAACAATACATTTGCGATTATTGTAACTCCGCCGTTTGGGTAGCATGAAGACGGACTCCAACAAACTATGCAGGGAAATGGAGACAGACGCTGGAAGGCAGAATACGGGGAAAGGTGACACAGTATATATTTACATCACTTGTACACACTGGTGACGGACATACGTCCAAAGTACAGAAAGGCGATGAGCACCCGATGTCGGATTTTTTTAAAACCAACGAAGGCGAGAGTGTCCCGCTTTCTCCATTCCAGGAATACATCCCCTGCTTTGTTTGACCTCTTCGCTGCGTCCCAGCTGTATTGTCCGAAGGAGAACGCCGGTCTGTTTTCGGGATGGTTCCTTTTCTTCCCTGGCGTAGCTACTCCCAAAAGACTTCTCAACTAGGTCGTCCCACGATGCCAATTCTCGGAACTTGACTTTGAGTCATAACACGATATAGGTACATATAACAAACCAAAGAAAGGTACAATAAACAGGTTCCCAGAATCAAGTCAACAAAGAAAGCAGACAGGAGTACAAAGAACCACATAAGCAACCATCACATGAAAGGCGAGAAGGACAAATGGGGCAGGAAAATGAAACATTCGGGGTATCTGGGTTTAAAAGATTTGGTGGTGAGAAACGAGGGCATCGCGCTAACACAGCCACTCTTATCGTGCAGTCAACAAGAAGGAGCTCCTGGTACGAGAGTGATGAACAACGAACGCAACAGATGACAATTTAATGTGAGAGAATCACGACGTTCGATTCCGCAGAGATCGCCGCGGAAATCTCGGAATTCAGGACATTCTAGTCAAAACCATCTTACATGTGCACTAGGTAATACATAAAATGCAAAAAATACAATAAACTATAATAATAATGGCACAGGGTGCAGGCAAAACAAAGACCATGGTTTGTTTATTTCAATCACCCCCTACCTGGCATGTCCTGCCTTGGGGTCAGAGGAACATGGTCACTTTACGTTAACAGCACTAAATGTCATAGGACGATCAATCCTATTGTGTTACAGAAATATTTATATACTCACAGCTCGTCCTCCATTTTCTCCGTGTTGCTTCGACCTTGTCCTGCACTAGCTAGCACTTGAGGTGACTGAAACAGACAAATAGCACGTTACACTGGGCCTTGGCTGATTTTGACCATCACACCTGTTCACGGAGCATGAGAGAAAGGATTTCTAGGGCATGAAAGCAGTAGTCTTGATCCACATCACTGGTGCAGATGTACAAGAGAAGGTCCTCC